>NW_026599023.1:0-5687 GCF_029784165.1 Wyeomyia smithii | reverse complement strand
ATTACTGATCCTAAAGCGTTAACTAATGCTCTTCTATTTCTGCGGGGATATAAACTCAACAATTTTCCTCTTGCGTATTGGATTTTGTAATCAAGGGTCCTTCTGAGATGATCTATTATTTTCAGGTTTTCTGTCGTTTTTTCTATGTAGTCAATGTTGTTTGCAATGGATTTAATATTGATTTTGTGTATAACTCTCTCAAACCCTATTCTTATCCTAACTTGTTTTAGTTTTATGGCAATTATGCCATTATTATATGATATTTCTTTAAATTTTGTGCCGTGTATTAGGATGATGTAAGTTAATCTGTAACGAGAGTTAAGTTATTGATTTAAACGATTATTTTTTTATTCTGTTTTTGTGTATTTTTACGTCATTGATGTCTTTAAATGTAAGATCGTTATTCTCTTTTATGGTAGTTATTTTGTAAGGGTTTACGTCTTTAGTTATTCGTTGGGAAATTTTAATGTATTTAGCATCGCCTGGGTTGTATTGTTCAGGTTGTTCGTTATCTTTATTTTGTTGTTCATATTTAGCTTTCCTTTTATCCAGTTCGATTTTAGCCGCTGATTGCAAGCTTTTAAATTTTTCCGAAATTTCTTCCATGTTTGTCGAGCCCGAATGATTGAATACCAAATTACGCGGTAAATTTTTTATTGCGGTATGAAAACTGTTGTTATAAATATCGACGGCGATATTAATTTGATCTCTTGTAGACAAATCGTTGAATTTAATTTTGTTTGTTCGATAAATTTCGATTAGGGTAGAATGAAACCGTTCTACAATACCGTTTGAATTTGAACTACTCGCGAAATGTAACTCGACTCCTAGGTCGTTAAGGAATCCGATGAAATCAATAGACCTGAAAGAAGGTTCCTGGTCACTCACAATAGTCGTAATAGCATTTTTTACGTCCACTATTGTTCTAGTTTCCAAAGGTATGGCATTTGCAAATTTGGAAAACGAATCGACTATGGTGAGCCACTTTTGACCTTTTAAAAAGAATATGTCAATGTGGACTCGATCGAAAGGGTTATTGCCGAAAATGCTTTTTCTTATCAAATTCGGTGGCTTCCTGTCATATTTGGCTTTTTTGCAGATATCACAGGAATCTATCAAAATTTTAATCTTTCGATCAAGTTGTGGGAAGAAATATTTTTGCATTATCTGGTTCTTATTTTCTTTGATTCCTCTGTGGCCACGATTATGAGTTTCCCTCACAATTTCATCCTGTTGTTCATCTAGGCGTATGTCCTCTAGAAGGGTTTCTGAAATAAAAACTTTGTAGGGGCTATTAGTTGAAAAATGTTTCCGGTATGTTTCTTGAACTAATTGAACTAAAGAGATTGGAATTTTGAGGCAACTTGAACCTCTGGGGTTAAGAGTCCGCTTTAATATTTCTACTATTTCTTCTTCCGTATAACTTTGTTTGACTATTATGTGCCTGTGAAATTTGGGAAAGATCTGTTCATATGTCGTAATCTCTATTTTTCCGATTTTAAAAATAATTTGGGTCCTGAATGTGTTGATTGGTCTCTCAGTGCACGGAATAAAGTAATCATCGCTTGTATCCGCTGAGTGTACTGTCATGTCGTCACTTTCATCATCTGAAAGTTCCTCTTCTCGTTCGGAGGGTTCCACGTTTAAAGACATCGATGATTGTGAATGTGCGTTTAATTGATTATGTTTTTTTAGGTTTATCCGAGACAACGCGTCTGCGACGACGTTTTGTTTCCCTGGTTTATAGATTAATTCGTAGTCAAATTCTTCTAAAGCCAGTTTACCTCTTATGATTCGGTGATTTGCATTAGTCATAGAGAAGGTAAGTGGTTGGTGATCTGTAAACATTTTGAATTTCCGTCCGTATAGATACGGTCTGAAATGTTTGACCGCCCAAACGATTGCCAAAAATTCCTTTTCCGTTGTTGAGTATCGTTCCTCTGTTTTACTTAAAGTTCGCGATGCGTATGCTATGGGTCTGTCATTGCCTGCGGGCCCTTGCGACAGTACTGCCCCTATTGCATAATCGCTTGCATCGGTAGTAAGAATAAATTCCTTGCTGAAATCGGGGTAAATTAACACAGGATCTAGCGTTAGAATTTGTTTACACTTTTCGAAGCATGCGTTTATTTCGGGTGTTATCTCAAACTCCGCGTCTTTTCTAAGAAGTGCTGTCAACGGTTTCACTATTTTAGCGAAGTCTTTAATAAATCTCCTATAATAGCCTAGCGTTCCTAAGAATTGCCGAACTTCTTTTTCTGTTTTAGGGATTGGCCATTTTTTTATGATTTCTATTTTGTCACTGTTTGGTCTTACTCCATCTTCAGAGACAGTATGACCTAGAAACTGCGTTTCTTTTTTAAAAAATTCGCACTTGTCTAGCTGAATTTTTAGTCTAGCTTCTTTAAGTCTTTTTAGAACTTGTGCTAAATTTTTCTTGTGTTCCTGAAGTGAACTGGAAAATATGATTATATCGTCCATATAGACGAAACAACATACTCCAATTAAATCCCTTAGTATACAGTCCATTACCCTTTGAAAAGTTGCCGGGGCGTTTTTCAACCCAAATGGCATGCGAGTAAACTCGTACTTTCCTCCGTTCACAGAAAATGCTGTTTTCTCTGTGTCTTCTTCTGCCAGCTGGATCTGGTGGAAGCCAGAAACTAAATCAATAGTTGAGAAATATGTTCCCAGTTTATCCAAGATGTCGGTAATCTCGGGTATGGGGTACTTGTCGTTGATAGTTTTTTCATTTAGCTTTCTGTAGTCGATCACTAAACGAAATTTCTTGTGACCAGATGCATCTGCCTTTTTCGGGACTATCCATACGGGTGAGGTGTATGGTGAGATTGATTCTCTTATAATTCCATCGTTTAGCATCTTTTTAACTTGCTTTTGTACTTCGCTTTCATAAACGTAGGGATATTTATATGATTTCGTATGGACTGGGATACTATCTACCGTTCGAATTTTATGTCTTATTTTGTGTGTGAATGTCAGTTTGTCGGACTCCACGTATAAAACATCTTTGTATTGGTCGATCACCGTTTCAAGGGCTTGTTTTTCTTCCCTATTCATGTGGTCGTCACGAAAGGTATAGTTTGTCATGTTTATTTGCTTTGGCAATTCGGTTAAATCGAACGGATCCTCATCCATTTCGATTTCACTCGAATTTATTTCTTGTGAAGATTTTGAGAAATTTTGAATCGCTACAAAAGCTTTATTATTGCTGCTTCTGTAGATACCAGGTAAAATAGTGAATGAATTGTATTTCTTTTCATTCGCTATTATGAAATCACCGTTCTTTTTGGTTTTCAGTGCGATGTACTGAAATTCAGTGCGATGTACTGAAATTCTTGTTCATTTATGTTAATTGCTTGCTCTTCAGGAAATTTTTTTTGCATTTTTATTGTTTTTCGTCCGATTTTCAAGGAATTATTACGAATGTCGATTTGAGCATTTAAGTCTCTTAATGACTCGTAACCTATTAATCCATCGAAAAACTTGTGGAATTTAAAAATATAAAATTTCAATTTCTTCTTGATCTGGAATGGATCAAAAGAAGCTGATTTGTTTATTTTATGTGTTCCACTTATATTCGTTACCCTGATTCCATTCTCAGTTCTGCAATTTTCAATGTTTACGTGCTCGGGTGAAATATAATTTTTGTTCGCTCCCGTGTCGATCAAAAATTTCATCTCACCTTTCGAGGTTTGAATTATTATATAAGGTACAAAATTGTTATCGCTTTTTATATTTTTCGACGTGGCTCTTCTACCACGTGAAAATTTAACTCCTCGCCGACGAAGTAATCATCGTCTTCCGAGTTCAGAGCTGATTCCTCCAGCTGATTAGAGGTGTCGTACTCATCCTCGTGGTTTTTGCTGAATTCGCTTTCTTGTTTTGGTTTGGTTTCGTGGTTGTTCACCTCCGTACGGGACTTTGCGGTTTTCATTGAAACGTCGTCGTCCACCGGTGGACCTCTAGGGGTTTTAAATTTCCCTGATCCGTTCGGTTTCGCGTTGAACGTGTTACCGTGCTTGTTGTTGCTGTTGTTGTTGTTGTTCGTGTAGTTGGGTTTTGTATTCGTCTGATTACCGTTGTTGGAATTTGAAAACGGTTTTGAATTGAATGAATTGTTAGAGGTTGAACTGGAATGTTTGTTAAATTTTTGCCTGTACGCGGCATTCGCGTATTGCGTTGTTATAGCGTAGGCTTCTTCCAATGTTTTTGGTCGATAGCTCCTCACATGCATAGACAATTCGTCTGTGAGGCCATCTATGAATCTAGTAAGCGTCATCAAGCTTACTAAATTGTTTATTGCCTTAGTTGCATTCTGATAATCTTCCATCGTCGCTGCTGTCGATTTGATAGCGGTGTCGATGGTTTTGATTTTATTATAATACTCAGGAATTGTCTTTTTCCCTTGTGTTATGTAGAATAATGATTGGATGTGTGACGTAAGGTCACGTCTATCCCCGTAGGAATTCAAAATCACCTCTTTAATTACTAGCCAGCTGTTCGGGTTGCCAGCAGCGATCAAAATCTCTTTGGCTTCGCCCGTAATTTTATTTTTCACTGCCCTGACTAATTGGCTATCCACTGGTTCATCTCGGTATCTTCTAAAAAGTTCGAGAGTATTTTCCGCGTCTTCCAGCCATGCATGGGTCTCTTTTTTATTTCCACTAAATGTTGTTAGATTTTTGATTGGGTCTGGAGTCCTGAATTGCATAAAAGGATCATCCGCCTTCTCTTTTAAATTTCTGAGTTGTCCAATCAACTCATTTTGGTTCTGGGTTAAACTTCTTATGTGCTGAAGTAAACCCTCAATTGTGATTGCCGGTTGTGGGGCTGGTTGAGGAGCTGGTTGTGGCTCTTCTTCATAAAGTTCTGGGGCTGCGAGATCTGGTGAGATCATTAAGTCGCGCTCGGCCATTATAATAAATTAACTTCGTTTGCTTTGTATTGCGTATAGATTTGTTGTCAGTATTCACTTACACTGCACTTTCACGGTTAGTTGTTAGTTTTGTTTTTTCACTTTGTGATATTTCAGGTGTCCGCTTACCGCTGGTGGGGGCTCGCACCTCTGAATTAGTATGGTTTTGTTTGTGTTAATCTTAGAAAAATGATTGTGGTTACTTACAGGAAGATTACTGCTTTCATCTCCTGGAGTCCTGGTGTGAAGTGACGGATGGATGGGGTAGGTTTCCAAATGGCGGGATCGGTCCTCTGATATCCGCAAGTCCTTGATGTTCACTCAGGGGTTGTTCTTGCTGGGTGTATCAGTTGTCTGCCATAGACGTGGGCTGTTCCTCTTTGTAGAACTCGGTGACTGTGATACTAGATATTCACTCTGTTAACACTGTTCACTTTATCTAACCACTTGGCCTTGAGACTGCGCCAATTATGCCGTGATTTATCGCGGGAACTAAAAAAAAACTTTATTACTACGATTAACACTTTAATGTCTGATCACTACTGAATTACACACAAGACTGAATTGAAAATTAATTCTAGAAAGCTTAAATAAACTAAATCCGCTGACTCGTCGTTCCTCCGGTGGTTCAATTCTGATGCAGCCTTTGTCCGCGTGGTTCGATCGAATCCTGCAGTCGTCATCGATTGTCAATTTATGGTTTCGTTGCTGGTTTGGTTCCTCCGCTTGTTGCTACGGGCCTCAGCTGGGT
>NW_026599022.1:0-5753 GCF_029784165.1 Wyeomyia smithii | reverse complement strand
AATACCTAGCGGTGGCCCCGGGGAATATTATGGGCTGGAGACTGGAGGGGTTTTAGTGGGTCCGGTCACTGATTCAAACCAACCCCACACTCCCTGAGGTTGGTCACCTCAGGGGTTTGGATGCAAATTTCCCCTCCACCTGAATATATATATATATATATATATATATATATATATATATATATATATATATATATATATATATATATATATATATATATATATATATATATATATATATATATATATATATATATATATATATATATATATATATATATATATATCGGGGGAAGCCCCCGAGAACAGCAAGAAACGGTTGTTGTGCTAAGCCCGCGAGATAGCACACCAACGGCCTCCAAGTCCGCCGAAAAGTCTGCCGAAGTGGCAGCTACGGGAAACCCTTGGGTTACCGTGGGAGGAAGGAAGCGCCAAAAAGACAGCAAGCGCAACGACGAGAAGGCGACAAATCGTCCAAAAATGGGAAAGAAGGCGCGAAGCAGGGGCGACGCCCTCATACTCAAGATGGAGGGGTCCAAGTACTCCGAAGTCTTGAAGAAAATGAGAGGCGAAACCCAGCTCAAGGATCTGGGAGCGGATGTGCGGACCATCCGTCGTTCTCGCACCGGCGAGATGATCCTTGAGCTCCGTAAGGATGCTAAAAACAAGGGCGCTGCCTACAAGACGGTAGCCGAGCAGGTCCTCGGGAAAGATGTGCAAATTCGGGCACTCACCTCAGAGGTGACTCTCCAGCTCAAAAACCTGGATGAAATCACCGAGAGGTGCGATATTGCACAGGCCCTCAAGGAGAAGTGCGGAGTGGAAGTAGCCACTGAGGTAATTCGCCTCCGAAAGGGTCCAGCGGGGACCCAGGTGGCCACTTTCCGGCTTGCATCGGCCGATGCAACTCTGGCCCTGAAGACAGCCAAACTTAAGGTTGGCTGGTCAGTATGTCCCCTGAGCATACTCCAGCAGCCGGACGTTTGCTTCAGGTGTTTCGAGGGAGGACACAAGTCCTGGACCTCGATAGGAGCCAGTTATGTAGGCGTTGTGGTGGTGCTGGCCATAAAGCTAAAGACTGCGGGGAGCCTCCCAAGTGCTTGGTATGTACTGGAAAACGGGACGCCAAGCACTTTATGGGAGGCCCACGGTGCCCAGCCGGTAAGGCGGCCACGAAACCACGGGCGTGAGGGTGACACAATTGAACCTGAACCATTGCTATGCTATACCAAGCAGTGTCTGAGTCGCGGTCGGATATCGCAATCGTATCGGACCCCTACTGCATTCCTCCTGGAAACGGTAATTGGGTTGCAGATAAGTCCAGTACGGCGGCCATATGCACGACCAGCAAGTTCCCGGTTCAGGAGGTTGTGTCAACCTCAAATGAAGGATACGCGGTTGCCAAGGTGGACGGAGTGTTCTACTGCAGTTGTTATGCTCCGCCGCGTTGGTCTATCGAAAGGTTCACCCAGATGGTCGATTTGTTATCTATGGAGCTGACGGGACTAACACCCTTAGTAGTGGCGGGCGACTTCAACGCTTGGGCTGTTGAGTGGGGAAGCCGCCGCACGAACCGGAGGGGTCAGATCTTGTTGGAAGCTTTGGCAAAGCTCAACCTAGATCTGGCCAACGTTGGAACCAAGTGTACACTCAGCAGAAATGGTGCGGAGTCGATCATCGACGTGACGTTCTCCAGCCCAGGACTGATCGTGAACTGGAGGGTAGACGATGGCTACACCTATAGTGACCACCAGTCGGTCTGCTATAGCGTAGTCCATAACGTGAGGCGGCAGGCGACAGGTAGAGCCAATACTCCGAGCGTCCGCGGGTGGAAGACATCGCATTTCGATGCCGAGGCATGAGAAGAGAGCGCGAGGGGGGCAGTTGGCTCCGCCCGAGTGCTGACCAATTAGTTGCCACATTATCGCGGGCGTGCGACGCCACCATGCCTAGGACCCGCCAACCTAGGAATGGTAAGTCACCGGTATACTGGTGGACCGACGCGATAGCGGACCTCCGTAGCGCGTGCCTCCGTGCAAGACGGATGTTGCAACGTGTACGTACCGATGCACAGAGGGTAGAGCGCCGTGTAGTATTCGGATCTGCAAGATCGGCGCTTAAAAGTGCGATAAAGGCGAGCAAAAGGGCCTGCTTCGATAGGCTATGCGCGAGTGCCAATACGAATCCGTGGGGCAACGCCTACAGAGTCGTAATGGCGAAGACCAAAGGCGTGTTGGCGCCTGCCGAGCGATCACCAGCGATGCTGGAGCGTATCATCGAGGGACTCTTTCCACGACACGAGCCAAATCCTTGGCCTCCGGTTGCTGAGTCTCACGTCCGACGTTCCAGTATCTCAGACACAGACCAGGGATGGTCGGCCAACCTGCCGGGCATCCAATCCGTGAGAGACGGCAGCCGTGCAGAGGTTGTGGAGGAGGTAAGGGTTACGAATGAGGAACTCATCGTGATCGCCAACTCCCTAAAGGTGAGCAAGGCACCGGGACCGGATGGAATCCCGAACTTGGCCATCAGGACGGCCATGAAAGTGGCCCCCGATCTATTTCGAGCAGTCATGCAGAAGTGCCTGGATGACTGCCTCTTTCCGGACAGGTGGAAGCGACAGAGATTGGTGCTGTTGCCGAAGGCTGGGAAACCGCCAGGGGACCCATCGGCATACAGACCTATCTGTCTGCTGGACACTACGGGCAAGGTGCTTGAGAGGATTATCCTCAACAGACTGGTGAAGTACACAGAGGGTGTAAACGGTCTGGCAAGTAACCGGCTTCCGGAAAGGTAGATCCACGCTGGATGCTATTCTCTCTGTCACCAAGACGACAGAGGTAGCACTCCAGCGTAAGAGTTGGGGCATTCGCTATTGCGCAATCGTCACGCTTGACGTGAAGAATGCATTCAATAGCGCCAGTTGGGACTCCATAGCGCTCGTGCTTAGGAGCATCCACGTACCGGTGTCGTTGTACAGGATTTTGGAAAATTATTTCCAGAATCGGGTACTAGTTTACAACACGGAGGAGGGTCAGAAGTGCGTCCCAAACACCGCAGGGGTACCGCAAGGTTCCATCCTGGGCCCGGTGTTGTGGAATGTCATGTATGACGGGGTGTTGAAACTAAAGTTCCCTGTAGGGGTTGTGATCGTCGGTTTCGCAGACGACATCACGCTAGAGGTCTACGGCGAGTCGATCGAAGAGGTCGAGTTGACGGCCGCGCACTGCACTCTACTCTAGGAAACTGGAGTTAGCGCACCATAAAACGGAGGTTACGGTTGTGAACAACCGCAAATTAGAGCAACAGGCGGTGGTCAGAGTCGGTGACTGCACCATTACCTCAAGGCGTTCCTTGAAGCTCTTGGGGGTTATGGTTGACGATAAGCTCACATTTAAGAGTCACGTCGACTATGCCTGTAAGAGGGCTTCAACGGCCGCTGCAGGACTATCTCGAATGATGTCCAATAGCTCAGCGGTATATGGCAGCAAGCGTAAACTTCTTGCCAGCGTGGTTTCGTCCATACTTAGGTATGGTGGGCCAGCGTGGTCCAAAGCGTTAGGTACCAACAGTCATCGTCGAAAACTGGAAAGTACCTACAGGCTCATGTGCCTGAGGGTTGTGAGCGCGTACCGTACAGTGTCATACGACGCAATCTGCGTCCTGTCCGGCATGATGCCTATCAGCATAGCCATTAAGGAGGACGTAGAATGCTTCGATCAACGTGACACAAGGGGTATACGAGGCACCAGAAGGTCATTCTCGATGATCAGATGGCAGCAGGAATGGTCCAATTCCGCAAAGGGTAGATGGACGCATCGACTTATTCCGAACGTATCCGGATGGGTCGGGAGGCGCCATGGAGAAGTTAACTTCCACTTGACACAGATTCTGTCAGGTCATGGTTGCTTCAGGCAGTATCTACACAGATTCGGGCATGCGGGGTCCCCCATGTGTCCCGAGTGCGCGGATGCGGAAGAAACTGCTGAGCATGTCTTCTTCTTGTGCCCTCGTTTTGTGCATGCGCGGAGCGACATGATGGTAGTGAGCGGGCCAGACACCACTCCGGACAACCTAGTTCGGAGGATGTGTAAAGACCCAAACATTTGGAGGGCGGTTTGTACAGCCGCCTCTCAAATAGTTTTAGAATTGCAAAACAGGCGACAGGTTGACCACCGACACGCCAGTGTTAGCTAACGGCCAGTCTCCAGGTTAGTTAGCTAAGTTAGCAAAGAGATCTATAGAACCAAGAGGGTGCACAGAGCACAAAAGCCGCTCCCCGAAGCAATACCTAGCGGTGGTCCCGGGGAGTATTATGGGCTGGAGACTGGAGGGGTTTTAGTGGGTCCGGTCACTGATTCAAACCAACCCCACACTCCCTGAGGTTGGTCACCTCAGGGGTTTGGATGCAAATTTCCCCTCCACCTGAAACAAAAAAAAAAATTAAAAAAAAAAACAAAATATATATATATATATATATATATATATATATATATATATATATATATATATATATATATATATATATATATATATATATATATATATATATATATATATATATATATATATATATATATATATATATATATATATATATATATATATATATATATATATATATATATATATATATATATATATATATATATATATATATATATATATATATATATATATATATATTTTGTTACACTAAAACAAATTTTATTCCTGTTCTTTTTTTTTCTCTCTTGCAATTTTTATGACCTCTCACACGATAAAATGAGTACGATATCGGTGAGAGGCAACAATTTATCATTCACAGATACAAACTTCATAAGCGAAAAATTTCTTCGATAATCGCCAAATCAGGAAAGGCAAATAAGAAACACAACCAACCATTACCAATCCAGACAAACATCAGAACCCAGGCAGATAAAAAGAAGGAAGTATCAACACAACCAAGTTTGTAGAATTTTTTTTTATTATCTTCCAACTAAACTGTTTCTCTTCAGTAATCTCATGTTAACATATATTGTGTTTCATATGTTGCGTTTGCGCTCAGCACCAATTGCCCGTCGACCTTTCGTCGGGGAGCCTCCGGAATCAATTCGTTGTGTCTGTCAAAGCCGGCGTAGGCTTGTTTCGTCAGGCGGAAATGATTTTTGGAGATTCTCTGACTTGGTGACTCGGGCCTGGTGCAGAGCTTCGAACGCTTGACACGCCTAGCCAAAAACCCCACAAAAGAACAAAAGAACATAAGAACAAAAGAATATTTATTTTGTTTTGTTTTATTATTATTATTATTATATTTTTTTTGTTTATTTATTTATTTATTATTATTATTATTATTATTATGATTGTTATTATTATTATTATTATTATTATTATTATTATTATTATTATTATGACTATTATTATTATTAATTTTTTTTAAATTGATTTATTTATTTATTTTTATTTTTTATTTTTTTATTATTTTTTTCAAACGCTCCAACACCTTCCCATTCTTTTCCCAATCCCTTCCAATGGCATTCATACAGTCCCGCAAGTGGCAGTCAGCCATTATCCTTCCTTAAATATCGGGGTTGGACAGACTTGGCTCCAACTGCCCCACCAGCTACCGCAAAATGAAAATGAAAATAAAATGAAAAACATATCAGTGACAAAGCTCACAAAAATTTTAATATAGAAATAAATATAAAGTACAAAGAAATGATACACATAAACTAAAGATGCATAGCAGTTCTCTAAATCACTTGGAATGTAAA
>NW_026599021.1:0-5755 GCF_029784165.1 Wyeomyia smithii | reverse complement strand
AACCCATGTTTATTACACATTTCAAAGCGAAATTCACAGTTTAATTCTCAAAATAATTCTCAAAAAACATTTGATTTTACATATGTTCTATTCTAATTGCTGCTTATTCTTTCTGATTCGACGTTTTTTAAGACACTATCATGAACAGAATTGGACGAGCTATCATACTTCTTAAGCTAGACCTCGTTAAAAGCAAAAAAGCATGTTAAAAGCATGTATGTATGTATATATATATATATATATATATATATATATATATATATATATATATATATATATATATATATATATATATATATATATATATATATAAATATATTTATATATATATTTATATATATATATATATATATATATATATATATATATATATATATATATATATATATATATATATATATATATTTTTTTTTTTTTTTGTTTCAGGTGAAGGGGAAATTTGCATCCAAACCCCTGAGGTGACCAACCTCAGGGAGTGTGGGGTTGGTTTGAATCAGTGACCGGACCCACTAAAACCCCTTCAGTCTCCAGCCCATAATACTCCCCGGGACCACCGCTAGGTATTGCTTCGGGGAGCGGCTTTTGTGCTCTGTGCACCCTCTTGGTTCTTTAGGTCTTTTTGCTAACTTAGCTAACTAACCTGGAGACTGGCCGTTAGCTAACACTGGCGTGTCGGTGGTCAACCTGTCGCCTGTTTTGCAATTCTAAAACTATTTGAGAGGCGGCTGTACAAACCGCCCTCCAAATGTTTGGGTCTTTACACATCCTCCGAACTAGGTTGTCCGGAGTGGTGTCTGGCCCGCTCACTACCATCATGTCGCTCCGCGCATGCACAAAACGAGGGCACACGAAGAAGACATGCTCAGCAGTCTCTTCCGCTTCCGCGCACTCGGGACACATGGGGGACCCCGCATGCCCGAATCTGTGTAGATACTGCCTAAAGCAACCATGGCCTGACAGAATCTGTGTCAGATGGAAGTTTACTTCTCCATGGCGCCTCCCGACCCATCCGGATACATCCGGAATAAGTCGATGCGTCCATCTACCCTTCACGGAATTGGACCACTCCTGCTGCCATCTGATCATCGAGAATGATCTTCTGGTACCTCGTATGCCCCTTGTGTCACGTTGATCGAAGCATTCTTCGTCCTCCTTAATGGCTATGCTGATAGGCATCATGCCGGACAGGACGCAGATTGCGTCGTATGACACAGTTCGATACGCGCTCGCAACCCTCAGGCACATGAGCCTGTAGGTACTTTCCAACTTACCCCGATGTTTACTAGTATCTAGTGCTTTGGACCACACTGGCCCGCCGTATCTCAGTATGGACGAAGTCACGCTAGCTAGAAGTTTCCGCTTGCTGCCGTACACTGCTGAGCTATTGGACATCATGCGAGATAATGCTGCAATAGCCATTGAAGCCCTCTTACAGGCATATTCGACATGGCTCCCGAAGGCGAGCTTGTCATCGATCATCACCCCCAGCAGCTTCAGGGAGCGCTTAGAGGCGATGGTGCAATTCCCGACACTGATCAACGCCTGCTGCTTCGACTTGCGGTTATTGACAACTGAAATCTCCGTCTTATGATGCGCAAGCTCCAGTTTTTTGGAGCGCATCCAGTCCTCGACGACGCTTATAGAGTGCGAAGCCGTCAACTCAACCTCCTCGATCGACTCGCCGTAGACCTCAAGTGTGATGTCGTCCGCAAACCCAACGATCACAACCCCTTGGGGGAGCTTTAGTTTCAGCACTTCATCGTACATGATATTCCACAGTACCGGGCCCAGGATGGAACCTTGTGGAACCCCTGCGGTAATTGGGACACATTTTTGACCCTCGTCTGTGCTGTAAACTAGCACACGATTCTGGAAATAATTTTCCAGAATCCTGTACAAAGATACCGGAATGTCTAGTTTCCGAAGCGAGTGGGCTATGGAATCCCAGCTAACACTATTGAACGCATTTTTCACGTCCAACGTGACGATTGCGCAATAGCGAATGCCCCATCTTTTACGCTGGAGTGCTACCTCTGCTGTTTTGGTGACGGACAGAATAGCATCCACCGTAGACTTGCCTTTTCGGAAGCCGAACTGGTTACTCGACAGACCGTTTGCACTTTCGGTGTACCTAACCAGTCTATTGAGAATAACCTTCTCGAGCACCTTACCCGCCGTATCGAGCAGACATATCGGTCTGTATGCCGACGGGTCACCAGGTGGTTTCCCTGTCTTCGGCAATAAGACCAGCTTCTGTCGCTTCCATCTCTCTGGGAATGTACAGTCATCCAGGCACTTCTGCATGACTTCCCGGAATAGTCTGGGGGCCTCTTTGATGGCCTTCTTCACAGCCAGATTCGGAATCCCATCCAATCCCGGTGCCTTGCTCACCTTCAGGGAGTTGGCGATCGCGATGAGTTCCTCGTTCGTAACCGTTTCCGCCTCCTCTGCCTCGGCACGGCTAACGCCGTCACTCATATATTGGGTGTTCGGCAGGTTGGCCGACCACCTCTGGTCTGAGTTTGAGATACTGGAACGTCGGTGAAGTGACTCGCCAGCCGGAGGCCAAGGATTTGGCTCGTGGCGTGGAAAGAGTCCCTCTATGATCCGCTCAAGCATCGCTGGTGATTTTTCTGCGGGCGCCATCGCACCCTTAGTCTTGGCCATCACCATCCTATAGGCGTTACCCCACGGGTTAGTGTTGGCACTAGCGCACAGTCTTTCGAAGCACGCACGTTTACTAGCTTTTATTGCTCTCTTAAGCGCCGCTTTTGCGGAACTGAATGCCCCTCGACGATCTTCCCTTTCTTCGTCGGTTCGCGCACGTTGAATCCTTCTTCTCGCTTGAAGACACGCTCTGCGGAGGTCCGCTATCGCGTCGGTCCACCAGTAGACTGGTGGCCTTCCATGCCTAGGCTGGCGGTTCCTAGGCATAGTGGCGTCGCACGCCCGCGAAAGTAATGCAACAAGTTGATCAGCGCTCAGGTTACGAGTTCTGCTCGCCTCGTGTTCTAGTCTAATTGCTTCCGCAAATACCTCTTCGTTGAAGTGTGATATCCTCCAACCGCGAGGAGCTGGAGTGTTAATTCTACTCGCCACATGCGGACTCGTTTTACAGTCTACGCTATAACAGACCGCCAGGTGGTCGCTATGAGTGTAGCCATCGTCTACCCTCCAGTTCGTGATCAATCCTGGACTACAGAATGTCACATCGATGATCGACTCCACGCCGTTTCTACTGAAGGTGCTCTTCAAGCCGACGTTGGCCAGATCTATGTTGAGCTTCGCCAAAGCCTCCAACAAGATCCGGCCTCTCTGGTTTGTGCGTCGACTTCCCCACTCAGTTGCCCATGCGTTGAAGTCGCCCGCCACTACCAACGGTGATAGACCGATCAGCTCCACGGTGGCTCGGTCGATCATCCTTGCGAACTGCTCGGTAGACCAACGAGGCGGAGCATAGCAGCTGCAGTAGTACACTCCGTTCATCTTGGCAACCGCGTATCCTTCGTTTGAAGTTGACACTATCTCTTGAACCGGGAACCTGCTCGTCGTCCATATTGCCGCCATACCGGACCCGTCCGAAATCCAGTTACCGTTTCCGGAAGGAATTCGGTAGGGGTCCGAGATTATGGCGATGTCCGACAACGACTCAGTGACTGCTTGGTATAGCAGTTGCTGAGCCGCGAAGCAGTGGTTCAAATTTAGCTGTGTCACTCTCGCGCCCGTGGCTTGCTAGTCGGCTTACCGGCCGTGCACCTCGGGCCTCCCATTATGTGCTTTGCGTCACGCTTCCCGGCGCACGCCAAGCACTTCGGGGGCTCTCCGCAGTCTTTGCTTTTGTGGCCTGCAGCACCGCACCGCCTGCATAAGGAGCTCCTGTCAGGCCCCTTGCAGCTAAAGGACTTGTGTCCTTGCTCGAAGCATCGAAAGCAGACCTCCGGCGGCTGGTAGATGCTGAGTGGGCACATTGACCAGCCCACTTTGAGCCTCGCTACCTTTAGCGCCTGGTTTGCGTCTACTGACGGAAGCCTGACAGTGGCGGTCTGGGTTCCTACTGGGCCTTTGCGCAGTCGAACTGCCTCTGGTGCCACAACCACTTCGCACTGCTCCTTGAGGGCATCCACGACTTCGCATGCCTCGGTGACTTCGTCCAGGTATTTAAGTTGTAGGGTTACCTGCGACGTGAGTGCCCGAACCTGCACTCTATCTCCAAGCGCCTCTTGGGCCAATGCCCGATAGGCTGGGCCCTTGTTTCTGGCTTCCTTGCGGAGCTCGACGAACATTTCTCCCTTGCGGGATCGGCGGATGCTACGCACATCTGCCCCCAGATCTTTGAGCTTCGCATCGCCTCTCATTGCCTTAAGGACTTCCGAGTACTTTGACTCTTCTGTCTTAAGGATGAGTGCGTCGCCCTTATTTTTAACTTTCTTCGTCGCAGGATTTGTAACCGGGTGCGGTTTTTTGGCCACCACTTTTTGGTTCCTACTCCTTCCCGGAACCGTTACCCACGGGTTACCGGGAGCCTTCTGCTCCTTGGCTGCCACCGTGGGCGTTGCTTGCGCCACTCCTACACCGGTCTGAGGGCTGTTTGCGATTAAACGCTTCTTGGTGCCCCCGGGGGCCGTCTCTCCCGGGGACTGTCGCGTTCGTTTGGCAGCTGGTCCTGCCGCGAAAACCGCCGCAAACGTGCTGGCGTCCGTTTGGACCGACTTCGTCGCCAGCTCGGTCACCTTCGTCTCCTCTTTCTCCGCAGCCGCAGCTTTCATTTCGAGCTCGGCATGCTCCTTTTTCGCAGCATCGACGGAGGACCGAAGCATGTAGAGGGCCTGCTTCAAGTACTTCGTTGTATTGCTGCGACTTTTCGCAAACTCGATTATAGCATCGAGCTGCTCAGACAGGGCCACTACCCTCGGTAGCGTGTCCCGCTGTCTTCCGACCGCCTTTAATAGCTGTGGACCAGCCACCGCGATGTCTTGCGTAGATCCGGTAGGCGTACTGCCTTTACCGTCTTCGCAGGCGACCTTCACTGCATCCGTCTCCACTTTTCTAGGCGGAGACCGCTGGATGCCACCTCGCGCAAATGGGTTTTCCAACCCATCTGCCCCCATCTCCAGAGTTTTGTTTTGCTGCATTTTTGTTTATTGGGTCCCCCTACCAGCCGCTATCCTTATCCATAATGGAGTAGTCGCCTAAATGGTCCCAAGGTAGTCTATGCCGGAGCAGTGAGGCCATGGCTAGGGGCGGCTGCCATAGCGCCTCATGGGCAACTATGACACCCCCGACCGGCGCAAGTCAGGAAAAGACATCTGATCCTACTCCTGCCGGGTTCCCACCAGGCAATGGACTCGGAACGTACTGGAAGGCCTGCCAGGTTTTACGGGACGGAGACCCCTGCACCGGTTGTACTCTCGCCGTTTCAAGCCGTTATCACACGACATTACTAAGGGAGCTCGGCGCAGGTGCCAGCCCAAAATCATGGTACGAAAACGAAATCCGACTCTTATCCTATAGTGATGCGACCAGTTGCCGTAATTGGGAACATTACTGGCATCAGTCCCAATGGGCGGTATAGTGCATTTGGGTGGTGGGAGCGGCACTACTCGCTCCGTCGGAGCTGCTTCCGGCCAGTGTGGCTTTTGCGAGAATTCAGCGGCCCAGTGCCTGAATCTCGCCACGACCTAGGCTAGCTCCCGCTGATGGTCCGGGACTGCTTGCTAGCAGTGAGCACTTCCGTGGCCTTCGGTAATCGCCAATT
>NW_026599019.1:5000-6000 GCF_029784165.1 Wyeomyia smithii | reverse complement strand
GTCGCAACAGTGCTCTTAACCATTTTTCGAACTTAGTGCAATTATGACTTTTTTCCACCTTACCACAGTTGACAACAACAACAACAAGAACTTTGCACGCTGTTGTGAGTGTTGCACAACGACTGTACAACAACGACAACCGCACACTTTTGTGCAGCACATCATTCGATCATTCGTTCAGTGTTGTGCTACCAGCACATATCATCACACCACAACAACACTCAACCGGCAACTGGCAACCGGCCAAACGGTTCATCATATATCGCGCCTCATATATCTCTGTACCGCCCCTCTGTCTCTGTCTGTATATGCTTCCGTCCCTCCAGTTCGACATGCACATGAACCGACCGACCGACCGACCGACCGACCGACCGACCGACCGACCGACCGACCGACCGACCGACCGACCGACCGACCGACCGCACGCTAGCTCGCCCGCCCGCACGCAAGCACGCACGCAGTCCCTCGCGCGCCCGTTTCGCGTTTCGCGTAAGTAAATGCAACTATCGGCGCACTTGTGGCGCGCTGCCACCACACGCACACAACACAGGTGACGTGACGAGACGCTTGCGCGCTCGCGGACGAGCAGGCAAACAACCACCACCGGCGCAGCGCAGTTGCAGGATGCTTGCGCAACCGTACACGCACAACACGCGCTCGCAACCTCCAAGCAAGGGTAGTCTGCTTTTACCCATGCTGAGCAACCTAAGCTGAACAGCTAAAGCCCTTTGTCTCCCCGGGACCGCCGTTAGGCATTACTTCAGGGAGAGGGCCCGTCGTGCTTTTCGCACTTACCTCTATGGGTAGCAGAGCAGCCTATACAGGCCAGTTAGTTAACCGTTAACTAACTGGGGCACGTCGATGGTTTCCCGTCGATTGGTGCCCTGCAAAATACTAACGATCTGTGATGCTGCCGTGATGACCGCATCCCAGATTTCCCTATTTTCGCACATCCTACGCACTATATTCTCTGGCGTGGTGTCCATCCCACTTATTGCCA
>NW_026599018.1:0-6208 GCF_029784165.1 Wyeomyia smithii | reverse complement strand
ATGCGACACGGGGACGGGAACATTTTCTTCAACCAAGCTGCACAACACGACACAAAACATGTTATTTTGTTGCTTCAATGAGAGTGCTATCGGTCCGGCTCGACAAGAAATCATTTTTGTGCATCCGTGCTACGAAACTGAGGAAAAACTTTAGAAACTGAAAAAAGAGGTGGAGCTTATCAAATGATCGCTATATCATTCCACCACGTACGTGAAATAATTCATTCCTATTTTCATCCCTATATAAGAGCCTGTTTTAGTCCAAGCCGCTTATAACAGTTCTGAACAGCGACGACAGCAGTCATATTCGCTCTCAGACTGTTGAGAAGTACAGTTCTATTTCTGAAAAGCCGGGTTAGTTAAAAATTTTATTCCGTTTTGTGCGACAGTTCGTCGCTTGCATCGCTGTGTGATGTCAAAGAAAAAGAGAAGAGCAGGCTCGAGCCCTGCGAAACAAAACTCTGCTGCTGAAGTAGGCAGTAAAAAGAAGAAACCAGGCGGAAGCAGTTGCACTTCGAAAAGCGTGGCTGACTGCGACACGGTGACAAACGCTAGCGACGTTGGAGATTTTGGCGAGCCGACTGATGTTCCGGATTCTGCCAGCCCCAATACGGTGAAAGTGAAGCTTCCCCCGCTGGTAGTGAAAAACGTTCCTCTCAACAAGCTCATTAGCGACTTTGCATCGCTGGGCGTAGCAGCTGAATATAAGTTATGCGGCATCGGTACGAAGGTTATGCTCCACACGAAGGTGGATTTTGAGAAGGCCACGAAGTTTTTGAAAAATTCTAAATCTGAGTTCTTCACCCACGACATTCCTGGGGAAAAGCCTTTCAAGGTGGTCATCAGAGGCTTGCCAGGTTTCGACCCCAAGCTGATCGGTGCCGAAATCAAGGATCGGTACAAATTGGCCCCAATTGCTGTCTATCCGATCAAACGCAGAAATGAAAATGAAAGGAAATACCCGGACTGCCTCTTTCTGGTTCATTTCCCAAAAGGGACAGTTACACTGAGCGCTTTGCGAGCCATCCGCTCTTTTTTCTCCATTATCATCCGTTGGGAGCCCTATCGAGGAGGCCGCCGAGACGTTACGCAGTGTCAGAGGTGCCTCAACTTCGGTCACGGTACCCGAAACTGCAACATCAAACCGCGTTGCAACATTTGCGCCAAGGACCACTCTACATCGGATTGCCCTGTGGACGGTGCCGGTGCGGTACAGTTTAAGTGTGCTAACTGTGGCGGTGATCACCAGAGCTCTGATCGACAGTGCCCGAAAAGGGAGAGCTTCAAACATATCCGCAAGCAGGCGTCGTCAACCAACCAGCCGAGCAGGAAGAAAGACAAACCACCGGTCTTCAGGGCGGAAGATTTTCCTCCTCTGCGTTCATCCCAGCAAGCAGGGCACCCAAGTACGCGTACGCAACTTGACCTTCCACACTTACCATCCGGCGGGTCAGCCGGTCAACGGTCGCCTCCCCCCCCTGGCTACTGGCGTCCACCCACAACAACACCACCGAGCGCTGAGTCCGAGAAGTACTCTGCGGATGAGCTGCTAGAAATTTTTAGCAGCATGACCAATGCCCTTCGTGCGTGTCGCAACAAGCCCGAGCAAATCCATGTGCTCGGTAAATTTATTATCCAATATGGATCCTAAACCCATCTCCATCGTCACCTGGAACGCTTGCTCTATTAGAGCAAAAAACATTGAGCTTGCTGACTTTCTCCGCAAGTACAACATCGACGTGGGTCTACTCACAGAGACCCACCTAAAGTCCGGCGACAGTTTTTGGCTGCCGGATCACAACATCATCCGTCTCGATCGCACCAACTCCAGGGGGGGTGGTATAGCGATCATCGTTAGAAAAGGGATGAAATACAACATCTTGCCGCACATCCACACCGCCATCATCGAAGCCCTTAGTGTGGAGGTCAAATCAGCTACCGGGTTCATCCGGTTCATCGTCGTCTACTGTCCTCGCCAGTGTAGTATCAGCAACGGTACAGCAATGCAGTTCAAGAACGACCTGGCAACCATCACCAGGACCAACTCCCGCTTCGTCGTTGGGGGAGACCTAAATGC
The DNA here is from genome assembly GCF_029784165.1 of Wyeomyia smithii. NCBI lineage: Eukaryota > Metazoa > Arthropoda > Insecta > Diptera > Culicidae > Wyeomyia > Wyeomyia smithii. The sequence goes on along the minus strand of NW_026599018.1, from coordinate 4,131 downwards.
TCGGCACGAGGCTTGGCGAAATTATCGGCAGAATCTGAACGGTCGTCAACTCTTCGAACACTCGCAGCATGGGTTTTATACGGTGCAGTTTCCGGATGAGCCGACTTTCATCTCCCCAGCGGGGAACCCTTCAACCCTGGACTTCTTCCTGGCCAACATCGAGCTCTCCAAACCAGTGGCCCTCAACGATCTGAGCTCAGACCACCAACCTGTCGTTGCTGAGGTGGGGTTCGGTGTTGCTCCTGTCAGCTGTCTGCGGAAAGATTACCATCATGTCGACTGGGAGCGCTTTGCTCGAATGGTGGACAACAACATCGACGAGGCGCCGCCGCTCGACAGCGTGGAAAACATCGACCAGGCGTTGGAGGGTCTCCAACGAGCCATAAACGTGGCCGACGAGGCGTGTGTGCGACGTGTTCCTGTGAGGGGTAAGTTCCTTGCTATTGATTCCCATACCCGGCTGCTAATTAGATTGCGGAATGTGCGTAGACGCCAGTTCCAGAGGACCAGGGATCTGGGCATTAGGCTCGAGGTGACCGATCTGAATAGGCAAATTGCTTCCAGGATGGTCTCACTCCGGAATGAAAATTTCGGACGCTTAGTCCAAAGTTTGGACGACCGCTCCAGGCCATTCTGGAAAGTAGCCAAAGTGCTGAAATCGCACCCCAAACCAGTTCCTCCCCTCAGGGTCGGAGAGAGGCTTCTTGTTGCACCGGTCGAGAGAGCAAATGCGGTAGGCAATCACATTGCCTCATCGCATTTGCTTGGCTCGACCATGGCTAGTCCAATGGAAGACCAGGTCGAGCAGTGCGTCCGCGACCTCGAAAACTTCCCCTGTACCGTTCCTCAAGAACATAAAATCACAGCAGAACAGGTTTGCTCAGCGCTGATGAGTACTAAGAACATGAAGGCCCCTGGGTTTGACGGGGTCTTCAATATGGTCTTAAAAAAGCTCAGCAACAGGGTTCACCTGTTGTTGAGCTCTATCTTCAACAGATGCTTGGAATTGCACTACTATCCAAGCATTTGGAAGATAGCCAAGATCATACCGATCCGCAAACCCGGGAAAGATCCGACGTTAGCATCAAGCTACCGTCCGATCAGCCTACTCTCATCGCTGGGTAAACTGTTTGAAAAACTGATCCTCAACCGCATGATGAAGGTGGCTGAGGAAAACAACATCTTACTCCCGGAACAGTTTGGGTTTAGGAAGGGTCACTCCACCACGCACCAGCTGGTGCGGGTGATGAACAACATCAGAAGGGACAGGGCTGTATCCAAGTCCACAGCCATGGCATTGTTGGACGTCGAAAAGGCGTTTGACAATGTCTGGCATGACGGTCTGGTATACAAGCTCTGTGCCTTCAACTTTCCATCATATTTGACGAAAATCATCTGCAGCTACCTTCGGCAGAGGTCGTTCAGGGTATCGCTGAATGGTTGTTTATCAAATACTTTTTCCATCCCAGCAGGGGTCCCGCAGGGCAGTCTGCTGGGCCCTTTGCTATACAACATTTACACCTCCGACATTCCTTCCCTGGGAGATGGCTGCGTGCTCTTTCTGTTCGCAGATGACACTGCAATTGCCGTCAAGGGAAGAATGCCTCGTGAGATCACCAACAAACTTCAGCGATGCTTAGACGCCTTTGTCGAGTATGCTAACACCTGGAAAATCAAGATCAACGCTTCCAAAACCCAGACAATAATGTTCCTTCATCGACAATCCCCCAAACTGAAGCCCCCTCCATCATGCGTTGTGGTTATGAACGGTACAGGGGTTGAGTGGTCTTCCGAAGTTACCTATCTTGGACTGCTATTCGACGAGAAACTTCTTTTCCGATCGCATGTGGAGAGGACACTGGTTAAGTGCTCAGCTTTGGTTCGGTCACTATACCCGCTAATTTGTCGCAGATCTCGCCTCTCAAGAACAAACAAACTGGCAGTCTACAAACAAATAATTGCCCCCGCGGTCTTTTACGCAGCTCCGGTGTGGGAGTCATGTGCACAAACTCACAGGAACAAAATACAGATTGCGCAAAACCGAATCTTACGGATGATCCTCGATTGTCCCTATGACACCAGGATCACAGATCTCCACCAAGAAGCAGTTACTCCAAAAGTAGATGCCAGAATAACAGAAACCAAAACCAAATTTGTACATAAATGTCAGCATTCAGAATACGCTTTAATAAGCGGTTTGTACATAGTAGGTTAAGTTAGTTCTAAGCTGTAAATAGTAATTTTAAGCTGTAAATAGTAGTTTTAAGTAGTTTTCTTTCAAACAAGCGCCACCAAAGTGGACAATCCAAAATTCAAAATCTCTACAATTAGAAAGCTTAGTAAAACAAAAATCAAAACTCGCACATCAAAGATGAAAACAGTAATGTGAATCACTTATACTTTAAAAACATGTATTATACCCTACAAAAGCATAAAAATACAGATAAACTTAAACAACAACAACAACCAAGCCGCTCATAACAGTTCTGAACAGCGACGACAGCAGTCCTCCCTTAGCAGCAGTGGGTACCATCGATAGCGGAAGCGGCCACAACTGTGGCTTGGCTGTGGATAGGCCAGCGTATAGCGGCCACAACTGTGGCATAGCGTAGCATCAGACAGCGACAACAGCAGTCGTCCTTCCTCAGCAGCAGCACTAGCCCTGTGGTTGGTCACCACGTCTCAGGAGCAGCGCGGTTTTTCTCAGCGTGTGTCGCCAGACAGCCATTATTCCCCCCGTGTTGGGGCAGCATGATGATTGCCATCAGGAAATCCAGTTTCGGAAATCAAAATGCCTTTTTGAAGGCAAATAAACAAGTCATTGAAAGTTAATAATTTTTGTCAACGCAAGCAAGCATTCTGTGTTGCATCCTAGCAATTTAAATTTGTCGCACCCGTTTAATTTACTGAATGTGAAATAGCTTCCACAGTGCATGTTGTCCGTGTATCTTAATTCCCCCAATGTTAGGGCAGCTCAAAGGTTGTAATTAGCAACCGATTTTGAACCACACCATGCTTTTTGAAGTAGAATACTTCTCTCAGGAAGTTCGGCTACATAGGGATGTGAAATGAAAATCTAAAACTGAAAAAAGTGAGAAATATGTCCAATTTCAAATGCTAATAAATCGGTTAGTTTTCGATGGATTTCCTTCGTTTTTGCAGCAATCGATTAGAAAATCTTCTAAGATTCCTACCAAATGCATGAAATTGCAATTTTATCATTCGAACTATTGTACTATTGAAAATTCTTAAGCCTTGTCAAAACACAAAATTCGACCTCTGATTGGTCGTTATACCGCGCTTTCCCAAGCACGGTCGGCAGAGTTACGGTCCTAGTAAATTGGGAATGCATCATTTGGCCTATATAAGAGCTTCATCAGATAATAAACAGACATTTCATCGGATATTAAATCGAACAACTGAAATTTGAAGAACACAAATGAATATTTGAAGAGTTAATATTTTCTCGTTTTGCGCTATAATCCAAAGTTAATTATCTTCATCTACATACTTACTCTGACTATTATTACGTGTTTGCGTCGCTTAGTGTTTGGCTACGGTCATGCAGAACGCAAACAACGGCGCGATGCGATTCGGCAAGACGAAATGTGTTGAAATGTATAGCTCTACTTCGCCTTAGAAAGAGCTGTACATTTCACCACGGTAAGGCGAATCGCATCGCGCCGGCATTCGCGTTCTGCACAACCGTAGCCTTTTTTCCGTTCCTGTTTAATGATGTCGTATTAAATGTGCATATTACAATTCGGCAGCACTTCAACTTCTCATTTGCACAAAATTTAAAAATATTCAATGAACTTCATTCAAAATATCAAACAAAAAGAAATTACAATACTGCCAATGAACGGTCAACGTTTATTTACTAGAAAAAATGACTGACACGCAAGCAGCCGGGTTATCTTTCTTGTAAAAGTATTCTACTTTAACCTTGCGGTCGTGGCTTTGCATACAACCTTCCTGTGATTTTTTTGTTGTTGTTACTATTGTTACTATTGAGACATAACGTAGCGTATTTGGAAATAATTGCTTCTTGATCATGCTCCTTTATGCTTGAATAAAAAAGACACTTTCGATTTAAAATCCCTCGTCAAAAAAAAGTACCCCAAAGTACCT
>NW_026599017.1:0-6329 GCF_029784165.1 Wyeomyia smithii | reverse complement strand
TTAGAAAGTTAGCAGGCATGCCAAGCTACCATCTGACAAAATCTTACGGTTAGCTTCAGGGTCTGACGGAAGTTATGGGGCAAAAGGTGTGAATTTTGTCAGAGGTACAGCGGAAATGCTCTCGGTGATGTATGAAACATGAAAAATACCTATCACCGAACCATGTTAGAAAGTTAGCAGGCATGCCAAGCTACCATCTGACAAAATCTTACGGTTAGCTTCAGGGTCTGACGGAAGTTATGGGGCAAAAGGTGTGAATTTTGTCAGAGGCATAGCGGAAATGCTCTTGGTGATGTATGAAACATGAAAAATACCTATCACCGAACCATGTTAGAAAGTTAGCAGGCATGCCAAGCTACCATTTGACAAAATCTTACGGTTAGCTTCAGGGTCTGACGGAAGTTATAGGGCAAAAGGTGTGAATTTTGTCAGAGGTACAGCGGAAATGCTCTTGGTGATGTATGAAACATGAAAAATACCTATCACCGAACCACGTTAGAAAGTTAGCAGGCATGCCAAGCTACCATCTGACAAAATCTTACGGTTAGCTTCAGGGTCTGACGGAAGTTATAGGGCAAAAGGTGTGAATTTTGTCAGAGGCATAGCGGAAATGCTCTTGGTGATGTATGAAACATGAAAAATACCTATCACCGAACCATGTTAGAAAGTTAGCAGGCATGCCAAGCTACCATCTGACAAAATCTTACGGTTAGCTTCAGGGTCTGACGGAAGTTATAGGGCAAAAGGTGTGAATTTTGTCAGAGGTACAGCGGAAATGCTCTTGGTGATGTATGAAACATGAAAAATACCTATCACCGAACCACGTTAGAAAGTTAGCAGGCATGCCAAGCTACCATCTGACAAAATCTCACGGTTAGCTTCAGGGTCTGACGGAAGTTATAGGGCAAAAGGTGTGAATTTTGTCAGAGGCATAGCGGAAATGCTCTTGGTGATGTATGAAACATGAAAAATACCTATCACCGAACCATGTTAGAAAGTTAGCAGGCATGCCAAGCTACCATCTGACAAAATCTTACGGTTAGCTTCAGGGTCTGACGGAAGTTATGGGGCAAAAGGTGTGAATTTTGTCAGAGGCATAGCGGAAATGCTCTTGGTGATGTATGAAACATGAAAAATACCTATCACCGAACCATGTTAGAAAGTTAGCAGGCATGCCAAGCTACCATCTGACAAAATCTTACGGTTAGCTTCAGGGTCTGACGGAAGTTATGGGGCAAAAGGTGTGAATTTTGTCAGAGGTACAGCGGAAATGCTCTTGGTGATGTATGAAACATGAAAAATACCTATCACCGAACCACGTTAGAAAGTTAGCAGGCATGCCAAGCTACCATCTGACAAAATCTTACGGTTAGCTTCAGGGTCTGACGGAAGTTATAGGGCAAAAGGTGTGAATTTTGTCAGAGGCATAGCGGAAATGCTCTTGGTGATGTATGAAACATGAAAAATACCTATCACCGAACCATGTTAGAAAGTTAGCAGGCATGCCAAGCTACCATCTGACAAAATCTTACGGTTAGCTTCAGGGTCTGACGGAAGTTATGGGGCAAAAGGTGTGAATTTTGTCAGAGGCATAGCGGAAATGCTCTTGGTGATGTATGAAACATGAAAAATACCTATCACCGAACCATGTTAGAAAGTTAGCAGGCATGCCAAGCTACCATCTGACAAAATCTTACGGTTAGCTTCAGGGTCTGACGGAAGTTATAGGGCAAATGGTGTGAATTTTGTCAGAGGTACAGCGGAAATGCTCTTGGTGATGTATGAAACATGAAAAATACCTATCACCGAACCATGTTAGAAAGTTAGCAGGCATGCCAAGCTACCATCTGACAAAATCTTACGGTTAGCTTCAGGGTCTGACGGAAGTTATGGGGCAAAAGGTGTGAATTTTGTCAGAGGTACAGCGGAAATGCTCTTGGTGATGTATGAAACATGAAAAATACCTATCACCGAACCATGTTAGAAAGTTAGCAGGCATGCCAAGCTACCATCTGACAAAATCTTACGGTTAGCTTCAGGGTCTGACGGAAGTTATGGGGCAAAAGGTGTGAATTTTGTCAGAGGTACAGCGGAAATGCTCTTGGTGATGTATGAAACATGAAAAATACCTATCACCGAACCACGTTAGAAAGTTAGCAGGCATGCCAAGCTACCATCTGACAAAATCTCACGGTTAGCTTCAGGGTCTGACGGAAGTTATAGGGCAAAAGGTGTGAATTTTGTCAGAGGCATAGCGGAAATGCTCTTGGTGATGTATGAAACATGAAAAATACCTATCACCGAACCATGTTAGAAAGTTAGCAGGCATGCCAAGCTACCATCTGACAAAATCTTACGGTTAGCTTCAGGGTCTGACGGAAGTTATGGGGCAAAAGGTGTGAATTTTGTCAGAGGCATAGCGGAAATGCTCTTGGTGATGTATGAAACATGAAAAATACCTATCACCGAACCATGTTAGAAAGTTAGCAGGCATGCCAAGCTACCATCTGACAAAATCTTACGGTTAGCTTCAGGGTCTGACGGAAGTTATGGGGCAAAAGGTGTGAATTTTGTCAGAGGTACAGCGGAAATGCTCTTGGTGATGTATGAAACATGAAAAATACCTATCACCGAACCACGTTAGAAAGTTAGCAGGCATGCCAAGCTACCATCTGACAAAATCTTACGGTTAGCTTCAGGGTCTGACGGAAGTTATAGGGCAAAAGGTGTGAATTTTGTCAGAGGCATAGCGGAAATGCTCTTGGTGATGTATGAAACATGAAAAATACCTATCACCGAACCATGTTAGAAAGTTAGCAGGCATGCCAAGCTACCATCTGACAAAATCTTACGGTTAGCTTCAGGGTCTGACGGAAGTTATGGGGCAAAAGGTGTGAATTTTGTCAGAGGCATAGCGGAAATGCTCTTGGTGATGTATGAAACATGAAAAATACCTATCACCGAACCATGTTAGAAAGTTAGCAGGCATGCCAAGCTACCATCTGACAAAATCTTACGGTTAGCTTCAGGGTCTGACGGAAGTTATAGGGCAAATGGTGTGAATTTTGTCAGAGGTACAGCGGAAATGCTCTTGGTGATGTATGAAACATGAAAAATACCTATCACCGAACCATGTTAGAAAGTTAGCAGGCATGCCAAGCTACCATCTGACAAAATCTTACGGTTAGCTTCAGGGTCTGACGGAAGTTATGGGGCAAAAGGTGTGAATTTTGTCAGAGGTACAGCGGAAATGCTCTTGGTGATGTATGAAACATGAAAAATACCTATCACCGAACCATGTTAGAAAGTTAGCAGGCATGCCAAGCTACCATCTGACAAAATCTTACGGTTAGCTTCAGGGTCTGACGGAAGTTATGGGGCAAAAGGTGTGAATTTTGTCAGAGGTACAGCGGAAATGCTCTTGGTGATGTATGAAACATGAAAAATACCTATCACCGAACCACGTTAGAAAGTTAGCAGGCATGCCAAGCTACCATCTGACAAAATCTTACGGTTAGTTTCAGGGTCTGACGGAAGTTATAGGGCAAAAGGTGAGAATTTTGTCAGAGGCATAGCGGAAATGCTCTTGGTGATGTATGAAACATGAAAAATACCTATCACCGAACCATGTTAGAAAGTTAGCAGGCATGCCAAGCTACCATCTGACAAAATCTTACGGTTAGCTTCAGGGTCTGACGGAAGTTATAGGGCAAAAGGTGTGAATTTTGTCAGATGTACAGCGGAAATGCTCTTGGTGATGTATGAAACATGAAAAATACCTATCACCGAACCATGTTAGAAAGTTAGCAGGCATGCCAAGCTACCATCTGACAAAATCTTACGGTTAGCTTCAGGGTCTGACGGAAGTTATAGGGCAAAAGGTGTGAATTTTGTCAGAGGTACAGCGGAAATGCTCTTGGTGATGTATGAAACATGAAAAATACCTATCACCGAACCACGTTAGAAAGTTAGCAGGCATGCCAAGCTACCATCTGACAAAATCTCACGGTTAGCTTCAGGGTCTGACGGAAGTTATAGGGCAAAAGGTGTGAATTTTGTCAGAGGCATAGCGGAAATGCTCTTGGTGATGTATGAAACATGAAAAATACCTATCACCGAACCATGTTAGAAAGTTAGCAGGCATGCCAAGCTACCATCTGACAAAATCTTACGGTTAGCTTCAGGGTCTGACGGAAGTTATGGGGCAAAAGGTGTGAATTTTGTCAGAGGCATAGCGGAAATGCTCTTGGTGATGTATGAAACATGAAAAATACCTATCACCGAACCATGTTAGAAAGTTAGCAGGCATGCCAAGCTACCATCTGACAAAATCTTACGGTTAGCTTCAGGGTCTGACGGAAGTTATGGGGCAAAAGGTGTGAATTTTGTCAGAGGTACAGCGGAAATGCTCTTGGTGATGTATGAAACATGAAAAATACCTATCACCGAACCATGTTAGAAAGTTAGCAGGCATGCCAAGCTACCATCTGACAAAATCTTACGGTTAGCTTCAGGGTCTGACGGAAGTTATAGGGCAAAAGGTGTGAATTTTGTCAGAGGCATAGCGGAAATGCTCTTGGTGATGTATGAAACATGAAAAATACCTATCACCGAACCATGTTAGAAAGTTAGCAGGCATGCCAAGCTACCATCTGACAAAATCTTACGGTTAGCTTCAGGGTCTGACGGAAGTTATGGGGCAAAAGGTGTGAATTTTGTCAGAGGCATAGCGGAAATGCTCTTGGTGATGTATGAAACATGAAAAATACCTATCACCGAACCATGTTAGAAAGTTAGCAGGCATGCCAAGCTACCATCTGACAAAATCTTACGGTTAGCTTCAGGGTCTGACGGAAGTTATAGGGCAAAAGGTGTGAATTTTGTCAGAGGTACAGCGGAAATGCTCTTGGTGATGTATGAAACATGAAAAATACCTATCACCGAACCACGTTAGAAAGTTAGCAGGCATGCCAAGCTACCATCTGACAAAATCTCACGGTTAGCTTCAGGGTCTGACGGAAGTTATAGGGCAAAAGGTGTGAATTTTGTCAGAGGCATAGCGGAAATGCTCTTGGTGATGTATGAAACATGAAAAATACCTATCACCGAACCATGTTAGAAAGTTAGCAGGCATGCCAAGCTACCATCTGACAAAATCTTACGGTTAGCTTCAGGGTCTGACGGAAGTTATGGGGCAAAAGGTGTGAATTTTGTCAGAGGCATAGCGAAAATGCTCTTGGTGATGTATGAAACATGAAAAATACCTATCACCGAACCATGTTAGAAAGTTAGCAGGCATGCCAAGCTACCATCTGACAAAATCTTACGGTTAGCTTCAGGGTCTGACGGAAGTTATGGGGCAAAAGGTGTGAATTTTGTCAGAGGTACAGCGGAAATGCTCTTGGTGATGTATGAAACATGAAAAATACCTATCACCGAACAACGTTAGAAAGTTAGCAGGCATGCCAAGCTACCATCTGACAAAATCTTACGGTTAGCTTCAGGGTCTGACGGAAGTTATAGGGCAAAAGGTGTGAATTTTGTCAGAGGCATAGCGGAAATGCTCTTGGTGATGTATGAAACATGAAAAATACCTATCACTGAACCATGTTAGAAAGTTAGCAGGCATGCCAAGCTACCATCTGACAAAATCTTACGGTTAGCTTCAGGGTCTGACGGAAGTTATAGGGCAAAAGGTGTGAATTTTGTCAGAGGTACAGCGGAAATGCTCTTGGTGATGTATGAAACATGAAAAATACCTATCACCGAACCATGTTAGAAAGTTAGCAGGCATGCCAAGCTACCATCTGACAAAATCTCACGGTTAGCTTCAGGGTCTGACGGAAGTTATAGGGCAAAAGGTGTGAATTTTGTCAGAGGCATAGCGGAAATGCTCTTGGTGATGTATGAAACATGAAAAATACCTATCACCGAACCATGTTAGAAAGTTAGCAGGCATGCCAAGCTACCATCTGACAAAATCTTACGGTTAGCTTCAGGGTCTGACGGAAGTTATGGGGCAAAAGGTGTGAATTTTGTCAGAGGTACAGCGGAAATGCTCTTGGTGATGTATGAAACATGAAAAATACCTATCTCTGTTTTTAGTGTAGAATCCCTGCTCTCTTCTAAGTAAAAACCGTGAAGATGTTAAATTTCATGTTTATGTTTAATTTAATAGACAATTAATTATTATTTCGTTAACTATACAAAAGCCTTGTAACTCTCCGAATAAAGATTACTGTGATCATATAATTTTGGATCATTATTAATTCATTGTTTAGCGATAAAAACACGGAAATCGTATAAAAAACACGTCCTTCATTGTGCTG
>NW_026599016.1:0-6331 GCF_029784165.1 Wyeomyia smithii | reverse complement strand
AAGTAAAAAGTAAAAAGTAAAAAGTAAAAAGTAAAAAGTAAAAAGTAAAAAGTAAAAAGTAAAAAGTAAAGAGTAAAAAGTAAAAAGTAAAAAGTAAAAAGTAAAAAGTAAAAAGTAAAAAGTAAAAAGTAAAAAGTAAAAAGTAAAAAGTAAAAAGTAAAAAGTAAAAAGTAAAAAGTAAAAAGTAAAAAGTAAAAAGTAAAAAGTAAAAAGTAAAAAGTAAAAAGTAAAAAGTAAAAAGTAAAAAGTAAAAAGTAAAAAGTAAAAAGTAAAAAGTAAAAAGTAAAAAGTAAAAAGTAAAAAGTAAAAAGTAAAAAGTAAAAAGTAAAAAGTAAAAAGTAAAAAGTAAAAAGTAAAAAGTAAAAAGTAAAAAGTAAAAAGTAAAAAGTAAAAAGTAAAAAGTAAAAAGTAAAAAGTAAAAAGTAAAAAGTAAAAAGTAAAAAGTAAAAAGTAAAAAGTAAAAAGTAAAAAGTAAAAAGTAAAAAGTAAAAAGTAAAAAGTAAATAGTAAAAAGTAAAAAGTAAAAAGTAAAAAGTAAAAAGTAAAAGTAAAAAGTAAAAAGTAAAAAGTAAAAAGTAAAAAGTAAAAGTAAAAAGTAAAAAGTAAAAAGTAAAAAGTAAAAAGTAAAAAGTAAAAAGTAAAAAGTAAAAACTAAAAACTAAAAACTAAAAACTAAAATCTAGAAACTAAAAACTAAAAACTAAAAACTAAAAAATAAAAACTAAAAAGTAAAAACTAAAAACTAAAAACTAGAAACTAAAAACTAAAAACTAAAAACTAAAATGTGAAAAGTAAAAAGTTAAAGTTAAAAGTTAAAAGTTAAGAGTTAAAAGTTGAAAGTTTAAAGTTTAAAGTTTAAAGTTAAAAGTTAAAAGCTCATTCGTTGTTTTGCTTTCGTCTCGTTTAGACGCAAATTGTTCATCTCCGTTTGAGTTCGCAAAATAACAATACACGAGTTATCGTACGGGTGTTTTTTTTTTTGTCGATTTGTTCTTGTGCTGCACGATAACAATAGCCTGCAGTTTATCGGCAGAAACATCTTCTGCACACTGGAAGAGATTGAGATCTCCTCCATCAATTCCCCTCTACCTTCCCCGCTACCTAGCCCCGTACCAAGGGTACCGGCAACACGGGTGAAAGCTTACCCAGATGCTTCGAAAGGTCCGTTCGTAGTTTACTTCAGGCCCGTAAAGAAGCCTCTAAATATTATTCAAATCGGCAAGGACTTGGCAAAACAGTTTTCGGACGTAACCGAAATTACAAAAGTTAGACCGAACAAACTGCGAGTTACAAACTGCGAGTTGTTTTGAGTAGCTTGAAGCAAGCAAACGCAATTGCTAGCTACGAGCTCTTCACGAGAGAGTACCGCGTGTACATCCCTGCCAAGGACGTGGAGATCGACGGTGTGGTTACCGAAGGAAGCCTCACGGTCGATGACATTTTGCGTCACGGGGTTGGCTGCTTCTACATCTCTACATCTCTACATCTTCTACATCAACTACATCTCTTTGGACAGGGTTCGTCTGCCTGTACGCCTGTTCGTACCGCGGGTCATGCATTGCCAAAACTGCAAGCAGTTAGGCCATACAGCCACCTGCGGAGGCAATCATGCTGAGACCGCTTGCAGTGAGGATACTGAAAAGTGTCTTTACTGCGAGAAAACTCGGCATGACCTTTCGGTGTGTCCCGCGTGCAAACAGCGCGAGGAAAAAATTAAGCGTTCCCTCAAGGAACGATCAAAGCGCTCTTTTGCAGAAATGATTTAGAGGGCTGAGCCACCCTCGACAGGAAACATCTTTTCCTTTTTGCCAACCTATGAGGGTACATCTGACGATCCCGTCGAAGGGTGTTCTTATGCCATGCCAGAAGCATCTAGGAAGAGGAGAATGATCAACTCTCCTAATCTTTCTCGCAAAGGTCGCAAGATAACCCCTAGTGAAATGACCAATAAGCCAACACAAAAAGGAAGCGGTGAAGAAAAACCGAAGCAAGTACCTCCCGGTTTTGATTTTAGATCAAACCAGGAGTACCCAACGCTTCCTGGGGCACCAAAAACCCCTCTTGCACCCATTTCTCGATCAGAAGATAAAAAAGAAACAGGGTTCATAAATTTTTCTGATATTGTGGACTGGATATTTAAAACATTCAACATACCAGATCCCCTACAAAATATTCTTCTTGCCCTTCTTCCTACAGTGAAAACCTTTTTTAAGCAACTAGCAGCAACTTGGCCCCTCATTTCAGCTATCATATCTTTCGATGACTAATACGGCGAAAGAGGTTAGGAATTTTATCACTGTATTACAGTGGAATTGCAGAAGTATCATCCCCAAATTCGATCTATTTTCTCATTTAATAAATACATACAATTGTGACGCATTTGCGCTCTGTGAAACCTTTCTCAATTCAAACGATCAACTCAATTTCCACGATTTTAACATTATTCGTCGAGATCGAGACTCACACGGTGGAGGGGTACTTTTAGGGATTAAAAAGTGCTATTCCTTCTTCCGAATCGACCTCCCCTCGATCTCGAATATTGAAGTCGTTGCCATTCAAACGAATATGAATGGAAAAGATCTATGCCTTGTTTCGTTATATATCCCTCCATCCGCGCGGATTGAACAGAGGCATCTCACTGATATAGCAGAGTTGCTTCCCGCACCTTTTTTGATTTTGGGATATTTTAACTCTCACTGTTCGCTATGGGGGTCGCTGTACGACGACAACCGATCTTCTTTAATCTGTAACTTGATCGACGACTTCAATATGACAGTTTTGAATACTGGGGAAGCGACATGTGTACCTAATCCTCCAGCACGTGAAAGCGTGCTTGACCTATCCCTCTGCTCGACATCACTAGCGTTAGATTGCCAGTGGAAAGTAATCAATGATCCCCACGGTAGTGATCACCTACCAATCGTTATCTCAATTGCTAATGGGTCAACTCCAACGGATCCAATCAATATTGCGTATGACCTCACACGTAACATTGATTGGAAGTCCTATGAGACCATAATATCGCAAAGAATCGAGTCCCACGTGGAACTTCCTCCGGAGGAAGAATACGCGTTCCTTTCTGGCTTGATCATCGACGCCGCGACTCAAGCTCAGACGAAACCGATACCCGGGGTAACGATTAGACGGCGCCCTCCCTCCAAGTCGTGGGACAAAGAGTGCTCAGACCTGTACGCGCGGAGGTCCTCGGTGTATTGGGCCTTCCGAGAACAAAGCACTATCAATTTGCTCCGAAAGTACGATGTACTGGATAGACAAATGAAGAGCTTGATAAAAGCAAAAAAACGCGGATACTGGCGGCGGTTTGTGAACGCGTTGTCGAGGGAAACAGCGATGAGCACTCTTTGGGATACCGCCAGGCGCATGCGGAATCGTAACGTTTCGAATGAGTCCGAGGAGTATCCAGATCGCTGGATACTCAATTTCACCAAAGAGGTCTGTCCGGACTCTGTCCCCGAACAGAAGACCTTTCGCGACGCGTTTTTAGTAGCTACGGAAGAGCCTACATTTTCGATGTTGGAATTTTCAATGGCTCTCTTCTCGTGCAACAATAAAGCTCCAGGGTTGGATAGAATTAAATTCAACTTGTTGAAGAATCTACCCGACTCTGCAAAAAGACGCTTGTTTAATTTGTTCAACAAGTTTCTTGAGCTAAATATTGTTCCGCATGACTGGAGGGAGGTAAAAGTCATTGCTATTCGGAAACCCGGGAAACCTGCCTCTGATCACAATTCATATAGGCCGATTGCGATGCTCTCTTGCCTCCGGAAATTAAAGGAGAAAATGATCCTCTTACGGTTAAACAAATGGGTCGAAACAAATGGTTTACTTTCAGATACTCAATTTGGCTTTCGCCGGGGCAAAGGAACGAACGATTGCGTAGCGTTGCTTTCTACCGAAATTCAACTCGCCTTTGCTCGAAAAGAGCAAATGGCTTCTGCATTCTTGGACATTAAGGGGGCTTTTGACTCTGTCTCTGTTGAAGCTTCAACCGAGAAACTTCATTCGCAGAGACTTTCACCAAATTTGAATAATTTTTTGCTCAATTTGTTGTCAGAAAAGCATATGTATTTCTCACATGGTGATTCGACAACTTCCCGAATTAGTTACATGGGTCTTCCCCAGGGCTCATGTTTAAGCCCTCTCTTATATAATTTTTACGTCAATGACATCGATAAATGCCTTGCAAATTCATGCACGCTACGGCAACTTGCAGACGATAGCGTTGTATCCATTACTGGAAGCGAGGCTAACGATCTGCAAGGACCATTGATACCAAGATACCTTAGACAATTTGTCTGGATGGGCTCTTAAGCTGGGTATCGAATTCTCTCCGGAGAAAACTGAGCTGGTCGTTTTTTCTAGGAAGCATAACCCAGCTCAGCTGCAGCTCCTACTAACGGGTAAAACAATCACTCAGGTTTAAGTCGCTAAATATCTCGGGGTCTGGTTCGACTCTAAATGCACCTGGGCTTGCCATATTAGGTATCTGACACGAAAATGCCAACAGAGGATTAATTTTCTTCGTACGATTACCAGAACCTGGTGGGGAGCCCACCTTCTAAGCCTTTAAAGGCTTCTAAGGCTTTACCAAACAACGATATTGTATGTAATTGAGTACGGGTGTTTCTGCTTCCGCTCCGCAGCAAACACACATTTGATCAAACTGGAACGAATACAATATCGTTGTTTGCGTATTGCCTTAGGTTGCATGCAGTCGACCCATACGATGAGTCTTGAAGTGCTAGCGGGTATTCTTCCGTTGAAACGTCGTTTTTGGAATCTCTCTTACCGGTTGCTAATTCGATGCACAGTTATGAACCCATTAGTAATTGGAAATTTCGAGAGGTTGGTCGACCTTCAATCTCAATCCAGATTTATGACTTTATATTTTGACTATATGGCTCAAGATATTAATCCTTATTCATACGATTCCTCCAATGTCGCACTTTTAGATACTTCTAATAATGCTATATACTTCGACACCACCATGAAACAAGACATTTCTGGTATCCTGGATCAATTGCGACCCCAAGAGATCCCTAAAAAAATTTCCAATAAGTTTAAACATGTTAGTTATGATAAAAGGTTTTACACTGACGGATCTAATCTAGATGAGTCCACTGGCTTCGGTGTTTTCCACGAAAATTTTACCGCCTCCTACAAACTCGATGCTCCTGCTTCCGTGTACGTCGCAGAACTTGCTGCCATTCAGTACTTTCTTGGGATCATCGAAACCCTGCCCATAGACCACTACTTCATCTTCACAGACAGTCTCAGTGCCA
This sequence comes from Wyeomyia smithii, assembly GCF_029784165.1. Classification (NCBI taxonomy): domain Eukaryota; kingdom Metazoa; phylum Arthropoda; class Insecta; order Diptera; family Culicidae; genus Wyeomyia; species Wyeomyia smithii. The sequence continues at coordinate 1,028 of NW_026599016.1, read as the reverse complement.
TTGAGGCTCTGCGATCGATGAAGACTGTGAAGCACACCCCGTATTTCCTGGGGAAAATACGGCGGTTTTTAAGTGCTTTAACAGATAAAAATTACCGGGTTACCTTAGCGTGGGTCCCTTCTCATTGTTCCATTCCGGGCAATGAAAAGGCTGACGCTTTAGCTAAGGTGGGTGCTATTGATGGCGATATTTATGTAAGACCAATTGCTTATGATGAATTTTATAGCATTTTGCGTCAGAGAACACTCAACAGTTGGCAATCATCATGGAACTCAGATGAACTGGGACGGTGTCTACATTCCATTTTTCCTAAGGTATCGACGAAAGCATGGTTCAAGGGGTTGGATGTAGGTCGGGACTTCATTCGCGTGATGTCCAGTCTTATGTCCAATCACTATACGTTATACACGCATCTCTTTCGTATAGGGCTTGTAGACAGTAATCACTGCGTTTGTGGCGATGGCTACCATGACATCGAGCATGTTGTTTGGTCGTGTACCGAATACTGTGGTGTTAGGACTGAGGAAAACAACCGAACGTACCCGTTAAAGACATTCTGGGAAGCGGTGATCTCCAGTACATGACACAGCTATACGGGTTTATAAAAAATGCTGGCATTAAAATTTGATTTCTTTTATCTATTTGCTAGAATACAATCTCTGTCACAAACTGAAAGAGAATGATACACCCGGCTGGAGACACTAAAACGAAGACTCGGCATCTCTATGTTTACGCAGACACCTCAGACCAAAACTGCTCAAATAGAACATCACTGGTTAGCCACGTACAAATGAATACATTCTGTAATATAAAATAATTAAAAACAAAATTGTAACACCCCTCCTCTCACCTTAAATCCCCACTAGCTCGTAGTCGGCCGCGAGAATAAAAAAGGCCTCCCTCTTTTCCCTGCTAATTTAGAATTTAAAGAAAAATGTACTTGGCTCATTTAAACATAAATTGTATCGTGCCGTGTCAAATAAACTATTTTAAAACTAAAAAAGTTAAAGGTTAAAAGTTAAAAGTTG
>NW_026599015.1:0-2500 GCF_029784165.1 Wyeomyia smithii | reverse complement strand
CGCAATAAGAAGCCGCAAGGGGCGAGTAGGCGGAGCAAGGGTGACGCCCTCATTTTCAAGACCGATGCGTCTAAGTACGCCGAAGTCTTGAAGGCCATGAGAGGCGATCCCAAGCTCAAAGACCTCGGCACGGACGTCAGGACAATTCGTCGGTCACGCACCGGCGAGATGATCCTCGAACTCCGCAAAGAGGCGAAGGGCAAGGGCTGTGCCTATAAAAAGACGGCCCAGGAAGTGCTAGGCGAGGAGGTTAAAATCCGAGCCCTCACTCCTGAAGTGACTCTCCAGCTTAAAAACCTGGACGAGATCACCGAAGGGTGTGACATAGCACAAGCCTTCGAACGTGAGTGTGGAGTGGTAGTAACCGCAGAGGCAGTTCGTCTCCACAGGGGCCCGGCCGGCACCCAGGTTGCCACCATAAAGCTTCCACTAACGGAGGGTAACAAGGCCCTGAAGAAGGCCACGTTGAAGGTGGGTTGGTCGGTCTGCCCTCTGGGCACCTTCCAACAGCCTGACGTTTGCTTCAGGTGCTTTGAGCGGGGGCATAAATCCTGGTCGTGCAAAGGGCCCGACAGGTCCAATTTATGCCGCCGCTGCGGTGGCGCAGGCCACAAGGCACGGGACTGCGGTGCACCTCCCAAGTGTCTGGTATGTACCGGTAAACGGGACGCCAAACACGCCATGGGAGGCCCCAAGTGTCCGGCTGCACGGCCGGCTACTAAGCCGCAGGCCTGAGGGTGATACAGTTAAACCTGAATCACTGCTATGCGGCGCAGCAGCTGCTACACCAAGCGGCTGCTGAGTCGTTGTCGGACGTGGCCATCGTCTCGGACCCATACCGTATCCCAACCGGAAACGGTAACTGGGTATCGGACAAGTCTGGGAAGACGGCCATTTGCACGACAGGCAGGTCCCCGGTTCAGGAGATTGTGTCGACCTCCAGAGAGGGGTACGTTATTGCCAAAGTGGATGGAGTATTCTACTGCAGTTGCTATGCTCCGCCAAGTTGGTCTACCGAAACGTTCGCGCAGATGGTCGATCAAGCAACCGTGGAACTGACGGGCCTACGGCCGTTGGTGGTTGCGGGTGACTTCAACGCTTGGGCTGTCGAGTGGGGGAGTCGCTGTACAAACCAGAGGGGCCAGGTCTTGTTGGAAGCTTTGGCAAAGCTCAACTTAGACTTGGCTAACGTTGGTACAAAGTGCACCTACAGTAGAAACGGTGCCGAATCGATTATCGATGTGACGTTCTGCAGCCCGGGACTGATCACGAACTGGAGGGTAGACGACAGCTACACGAATAGCGATCACCAATCGATCCGCTATGAGGTAGGCGTGCGGAAGCAAGCAACGAGTAGGGCCAATATTCCATCCTTCTACGGCTGGAAAACACTGCATTTCGATGCAGATGTTTTTGGGCAGGCAATTAGATGGAAGCACGAAGGGGGTGAACTGCTCCCGGATGTGGACCATCTAAATTCGATGCTGTCATGGGCGTGCGACGCCACGATGCCTAGGTCTCGTCCGCCTAGAGAGGGTAGGCCACCGACATACTGGTGGAGCGATACGATAGCAGGCCTGCGCAATGCATGCCTCCGTGCAAGACGGAGGATGCAGCGCGCACGTTCCGACGAGCAAAGAGCGGAACGCGGTGTCGCATTCAGATCCGCTAAGGCAACGCTTAAGAGCGCAATCAGAGCCAGCAAACGAGCCTGTTTCGAACGACTCTGCGCCAGTGCCAATTCGAACCCGTGGGGTGACGCCTACAGGATCATTATGACCAAGACTAGAGGTGCGCTAGCCCCGGCCGAACAATCACCAGCAATGCTAGAAACGATCATTCAGGGCCTCTTCCCAAGCCACGAACCAAGTCCCTGGCCTCTGGCTGACGTGTCACCACCTACCGTGAGTGACGGCAGCCGTGCAGAGGCTGACGATGCGGTAAGGGTGACGGAAGATGAATTGATCGAGATCGCAAACTCCCTGAAGGTAGGCAAGGCTCCGGGACCAGACGGAATCCCGAACTTGGCCATCAAGACGGCCATCAAAGAAGCCCCCGGGTTGTTCAGGGCGGTCATGCAGAAATGCCTTGACCACTGCCTCTTCCCGGACGTGTGGAAGCGCCAGAGGCTGGTGCTGTTGCCGAAGGTTGGGAAACCACCACGTGACCCATCGGCATACAGACCAATCTGCCTGCTGGACACGGCGGGCAAGGTGCTTGAGAGGGTAATCCTCAATAGACTGGTGAAATATACAGAAAGTGAAAACGGTCTATCAAGCAACCAGTTCGGTTTTCGAAAAGGTAGGTCCACGGTGGATGCAATTCTCTCCGTCACCAGAACGGCTGAGGTTGCAATCCAACGCAAGAGGAGGGGCATTCGTTACTGCGCGATTGTCACGCTTGACGTGAAGAACGCGTTTAACAGTGCCAGCTGGGACTCCATAGCCTTAGCGCTACAGAGTCTCAGAGTGCCGACGTCGCTGTACGAAATTCTAGGAAA
>NW_026599014.1:0-6719 GCF_029784165.1 Wyeomyia smithii | reverse complement strand
ATTATTATTATTATTATATTATTATTATTATTATTATTATTATTATTATTATTATTATTATTATTATTATTATTATTATTATTATTATTATTATTATTATTATTATTATTATTATTATTATTATTATTATTATTATTATTATTATTATTATTATTATTATTATTATTATTATTATTATTATTATTATTATTATTATTATTATTATTATTATTATTATTATTATTATTATTATTATTATTATTATTATTATTATTATTATTATTATTATTATTATTATTATTATTATTATTATTATTATTATTATTATTATTATTATTATTATTATTATTATTATTATTATTATTATTATTATTATTATTATTATTATTATTATTATTATTATTATTATTATTATTATTATTATTATTATTATTATTATTATTATTATTATTATTATTATTATTATTATTATTATTATTATTATTATTATTATTATTATTATTATTATTATTATTATTATTATTATTATTATTATTATTATTATTATTATTATTATTATTATTATTATTATTATTATTATTATTATTATTATTATTATTATTATTATTATTATTATTATTATTATTATTATTATTATTATTATTATTATTATTATTATTATTATTATTATTATTATTATTATTATTATTATTATTATTATTATTATTATTATTATTATTATTATTATTATTATTATTATTATTATTATTATTATTATTATTATTATTATTATTATTATTATTATTATTATTATTATTATTATTATTATTATTATTATTATTATTATTATTATTATTATTATTATTATTATTATTATTATTATTATTATTATTATTATTATTATTATTATTATTATTATTATTATTATTATTATTATTATTATTATTATTATTATTATTATTATTATTATTATTATTATTATTATTATTATTATTATTATTATTATTATTATTATTATTATTATTATTATTATTATTATTATTATTATTATTATTATTATTATTATTATTATTATTATTATTATTATTATTATTATTATTATTATTATTATTATTATTATTATTATTATTATTATTATTATTATTATTATTATTATTATTATTATTATTATTATTATTATTATTATTATTATTATTATTATTATTATTATTATTATTATTATTATTATTATTATTATTATTATTATTATTATTATTATTATTATTATTATTATTATTATTATTATTATTATTATTATTATTATTATTATTATTATTATTATTATTATTATTATTATTATTATTATTATTATTATTATTATTATTATTATTATTATTATTATTATTATTATTATTATTATTATTATTATTATTATTATTATTATTATTATTATTATTATTATTATTATTATTATTATTATTATTATTATTATTATTATTATTATTATTATTATTATTATTATTATTATTATTATTATTATTATTATTATTATTATTATTATTATTATTATTATTATTATTATTATTATTATTATTATTATTATTATTATTATTATTATTATTATTATTATTATTATTATTATTATTATTATTATTATTATTATTATTATTATTATTATTATTATTATTATTATTATTATTATTATTATTATTATTATTATTATTATTATTATTATTATTATTATTATTATTATTATTATTATTATTATTATTATTATTATTATTATTATTATTATTATTATTATTATTATTATTATTATTATTATTATTATTATTATTATTATTATTATTATTATTATTATTATTATTATTATTATTATTATTATTATTATTATTATTATTATTATTATTATTATTATTATTATTATTATTATTATTATTATTATTATTATTATTATTATTATTATTATTATTATTATTATTATTATTATTATTATTATTATTATTATTATTATTATTATTATTATTATTATTATTATTATTATTATTATTATTATTATTATTATTATTATTATTATTATTATTATTATTATTATTATTATTATTATTATTATTATTATTATTATTATTATTATTATTATTATTATTATTATTATTATTATTATTATTATTATTATTATTATTATTATTATTATTATTATTATTATTATTATTATTATTATTATTATTATTATTATATTATTATTATTATTATTATTATTATTATTATTATTATTATTATTATTATTATTATTATTATTATTATTATTATTATTATTATTATTATTATTATTATTATTATTATTATTATTATTATTATTATTATTATTATTATTATTATTATTATTATTATTATTATTATTATTATTATTATTATTATTATTATTATTATTATTATTATTATTATTATTATTATTATTATTATTATTATTATTATTATTATTATTATTATTATTATTATTATTATTATTATTATTATTATTATTATTATTATTATTATTATTATTATTATTATTATTATTATTATTATTATTATTATTATTATTATTATTATTATTATTATTATTATTATTATTATTATTATTATTATTATTATTATTATTATTATTATTATTATTATTATTATTATTATTATTATTATTATTATTATTATTATTATTATTATTATTATTATTATTATTATTATTATTATTATTATTATTATTATTATTATTATTATTATTATTATTATTATTATTATTATTATTATTATTATTATTATTATTATTATTATTATTATTATTATATTATTATTATTATTATTATTATTATTATTATTATTATTATTATTATTATTATTATTATTATTATTATTATTATTATTATTATTATTATTATTATTATTATTATTATTATTATTATTATTATTATTATTATTATTATTATTATTATTATTATTATTATTATTATTATTATTATTATTATTATTATTATTATTATTATTATTATTATTATTATTATTATTATTATTATTATTATTATTATTATTATTATTATTATTATTATTATTATTATTATTATTATTATTATTATTATTATTATTATTATTATTATTATTATTATTATTATTATTATTATTATTATTATTATTATTATTATTATTATTATTATTATTATTATTATTATTATTATTATTATTATTATTATTATTATTATTATTATTATTATTATTATTATTATTATTATTATTATTATTATTATTATTATTATTATTATTATTATTATTATTATTATTATTATTATTATTATTATTATTATTATTATTATTATTATTATTATTATTATTATTATTATTATTATTATTATTATTATTATTATTATTATTATTATTATTATTATTATTATTATTATTATTATTATTATTATTATTATTATTATTATTATTATTATTATTATTATTATTATTATTATTATTATTATTATTATTATTATTATTATTATTATTATTATTATTATTATTATTATTATTATTATTATTATTATTATTATTATTATTATTATTATTATTATTATTATTATTATTATTATTATTATTATTATTATTATTATTATTATTATTATTATTATTATTATTATTATTATTATTATTATTATTATTATTATTATTATTATTATTATTATTATTATTATTATTATTATTATTATTATTATTATTATTATTATTATTATTATTATTATTATTATTATTATTATTATTATTATTATTATTATTATTATTATTATTATTATTATTATTATTATTATTATTATTATTATTATTATTATTATTATTATTATTATTATTATTATTATTATTATTATTATTATTATTATTATTATTATTATTATTATTATTATTATTATTATTATTATTATTATTATTATTATTATTATTATTATTATTATTATTATTATTATTATTATTATTATTATTATTATTATTATTATTATTATTATTATTATTATTATTATTATTATTATTATTATTATTATTATTATTATTATTATTATTATTATTATTATTATTATTATTATTATTATTATTATTATTATTATTATTATTATTATTATTATTATTATTATTATTATTATTATTATTATTATTATTATTATTATTATTATTATTATTATTATTATTATTATTATTATTATTATTATTATTATTATTATTATTATTATTATTATTATTATTATTATTATTATTATTATTATTATTATTATTATTATTATTATTATTATTATTATTATTATTATTATTATTATTATTATTATTATTATTATTATTATTATTATTATTATTATTATTATTATTATTATTATTATTATTATTATTATTATTATTATTATTATTATTATTATTATTATTATTATTATTATTATTATTATTATTATTATTATTATTATTATTATTATTATTATTATTATTATTATTATTATTATTATTATTATTATTATTATTATTATTATTATTATTATTATTATTATTATTATTATTATTATTATTATTATTATTATTATTATTATTATTATTATTATTATTATTATTATTATTATTATTATTATTATTATTATTATTATTATTATTATTATTATTATTATTATTATTATTATTATTATTATTATTATTATTATTATTATTATTATTATTATTATTATTATTATTATTATTATTATTATTATTATTATTATTATTATTATTATTATTATTATTATTATTATTATTATTATTATTATTATTATTATTATTATTATTATTATTATTATTATTATTATTATTATTATTATTATTATTATTATTATTATTATTATTATTATTATTATTATTATTATTATTATTATTATTATTATTATTATTATTATTATTATTATTATTATTATTATTATTATTATTATTATTATTATTATTATTATTATTATTATTATTATTATTATTATTATTATTATTATTATTATTATTATTATTATTATTATTATTATTATTATTATTATTATTATTATTATTATTATTATTATTATTATTATTATTATTATTATTATTATTATTATTATTATTATTATTATTATTATTATTATTATTATTATTATTATTATTATTATTATTATTATTATTATTATTATTATTATTATTATTATTATTATTATTATTATTATTATTATTATTATTATTATTATTATTATTATTATTATTATTATTATTATTATTATTATTATTATTATTATTATTATTATTATTATTATTATTATTATTATTATTATTATTATTATTATTATTATTATTATTATTATTATTATTATTATTATTATTATTATTATTATTATTATTATTATTATTATTATTATTATTATTATTATTATTATTATTATTATTATTATTATTATTATTATTATTATTATTATTATTATTATTATTATTATTATTATTATTATTATTATTATTATTATTATTATTATTATTATTATTATTATTATTATTATTATTATTATTATTATTATTATTATTATTATTATTATTATTATTATTATTATTATTATTATTATTATTATTATTATTATTATTATTATTATTATTATTATTATTATTATTATTATTATTATTATTATTATTATTATTATTATTATTATTATTATTATTATTATTATTATTATTATTATTATTATTATTATTATTATTATTATTATTATTATTATTATTATTATTATTATTATTATTATTATTATTATTATTATTATTATTATTATTATTATTATTATTATTATTATTATTATTATTATTATTATTATTATTATTATTATTATTATTATTATTATTATTATTATTATTATTATTATTATTATTATTATTATTATTATTATTATTATTATTATTATTATTATTATTATTATTATTATTATTATTATTATTATTATTATTATTATTATTATTATTATTATTATTATTATTATTATTATTATTATTATTATTATTATTATTATTATTATTATTATTATTATTATTATTATTATTATTATTATTATTATTATTATTATTATTATTATTATTATTATTATTATTATTATTATTATTATTATTATTATTATTATTATTATTAACATTTCATGTTCGACATACAGGAATTTGAAAAAACAACAATAGTGAAACTTAGAAATATGAATCTAGGCTGAATGCGAAACGCATTAACATCAAAGTATTCAGATTAGTAACTATACATTTAATCATACGATACATAACTTTAACACGATTATTTCTAGTCTTTAAAAATATATTTGAAGAATTTGTTAAATATAACTTCAGAGACTATAAATAAATGTGTTTGAGTCAAGATAGCAGTACACACTCAACTTTCCTGTACCAACTAAAGTGAGCAAAAAACAGGGCTTGAGTTTGAATCCCATTCAACCATCAGACAGGACCACCACCATTAAGACAAATATAAGCTGAACCAGAAAAGGAATGTTAAAAATGCATACTCCTTCGCACCAGACAACCGGGACTACATTTTTAAATGAGTTTCAAACCGACTGACTCTGAATGGGGAAAAATGTTGATGATTCATAAACCTGTCCTGATTGTTATGAAAAGGCAGCAGATTATGAGCCCCACGAAGTATGCCGAAAAGACGAATGAAAACGAGATTCATTGAAAGGGATGAGTGATGATGTGCACTGCCACTGCGCCATCGTCGGTTCACTTCTAGTCCTCGGTTTGTTGTTTTGGAATATACACAA
>NW_026599013.1:37500-40000 GCF_029784165.1 Wyeomyia smithii | reverse complement strand
AGGCATACCGCTCGGCATATGGTCTGTCCGTATGTTGGTGAAGCGGAACATCGACTCGTGGGTAACCATCGACGGAGAGCAAGCGCTAATTGTATACAAGGGACAACTACAATCCTGCCGCCACTGCAAAGAGCAAGCGCACACTGGACTATCGTGTGTCCAGAATAAAAAACTTCTGTACCAGAAAAGCTACGCGAACGTAGCGAAGCAACCTGGACAGAGAAACAAACCAACTGCCGTCCACCAGCCGAAGAACTCAGCAAGCATGAGACCAACAAACGTAAAAACAGTGGGTCCTAAGTCCACCGCTCCATCACTGAATTCGTCCACCGCTTTCCCCGAACTACCGAAGAGTGCCACTAGTCAGAGTGAGCCAGTAGGTTCGAAAACGCTCGAAATCAACCAGCACACAGCTGAATTGGCTGCAACACACCAATCTATAAAGAAAGCGTATGATGGGCCGCTGATATCCGTACCACAACCGAAAGCTATCGGGAGTGTAGGAGATATTTTCAAAAAACCCTTCCTTACGCTGCGATCGCAGAGCAAGAGTAGCAACGGCAACGAAACCGACGATTCCACCGCTTCAATGAGCAGCCGAAGAACTCGAGGGCGACCTGCTGGTAAAAAACCACGACCGAACGACGGCGATGACGAGAGCGAGGAGAACTACCAACTATAAATGGCTCTCACATCCTACAATATTTCGTCCATCAACATCGGTACTATAACGAACCCCACGAAACTGAACGCACTTCGGACTTTCATCAACAACCACGATCTCGATATCATATGCTTACAAGAAGTAGAGAACGAACAGCTATCTTTGCCTGGATACGTCGTTTTCTTCAACGTGGACCACGCGAGAAGAGGGACAGCGATTGCCCTGAAGCAACACATCCGAGCTACTCACGTCGAGAGAAGCTTAGACAGTCGAATTCTCGCACTGCGAGTGCAGGACACAACGATATGTAACCTTTATGCTCCCTCTGGTTCTGCACAACGTGCTGCGCGGGAGAATTTGTTTAGAGAAACGCTTCCCTACTATCTTCGTCACCGCACAACACATACGATTTTAGCCGGTGATTTTAACTGCGTGCTTCAAACGTGCGATTCAAGTAGCCCAAATACCAGCGGTGCTCTTAAAACTGTTGTACAACAACTACAACTTCATGACGTGTGGGAGAAACTATGTCCGCGCGACGCGGGATACACATATATTTGTCGCAACGCGAGGTCACGCCTTGATCGCATTTATGTCAGCAACGGTTTGCTTGACCACCTGCGCGCAACACATGCCCATGTCTGCTCGTTCACCGACCACAAAGCGCTGACACTTCGAATCTGTCTTCCAAATTTAGGGCAAGAGCATGGTCGTGGTTTCTGGTCCCTTCGGCCCTATTTGTTAACTGACGAAAACGTAGCGGAGTTCCAATATAAGTGGCAATATTGGACCCGACAACGTAGGAACTATGCTTCTTGGATTGAATGGTGGCTTTCTTTCGCTAAGCCAAAAATAAAAAGCTTTTTCAAATGGAAATCGTGAGCTGTATACGAGGAATTCCACGGCCAACAGCAGCATCTCTACGGTGAGCTACGGCAAGCTTATGATAACTACTACCAGCATCCAGAGTTGATCACTACCATCAACCGGCTAAAAGCTGAGATGTTAGCACTTCAGAGAAGATTCTCACACATGTTTATGCGAATCAATGAAACGCACGTGGCAGGAGAACCCATGTCAACGTTTCAGTTGGGAGAAAGGAGACGAAATAAAACCGTCATAACACAACTGCAAACAGAGCAGGACGAAACAATAACAGAGCCCAGGGAGATCGAGACACACATGGTCAATTATTTCTCGTCACTGTTCTCGGAGGAGGTAAGAGAAGAGCATGATAACAGTTTCAACTGCACGAGTGTAATCCCACCCAACGACCCGCTGAACGAGGCTTGCACGGACGACATTACGACGGCAGAAATCTGGACAGCAATACAGACGAGCGCACCCCGAAAATCCCCCGGTTGCGATGGTATTCCGAGAGAGTTTTACCATCGTATGTTCGATATCATCCACCGAGAGATGAATTTAATGATGAACGAGGCAATGAGTGGCAATCTCCCGCCGGCGTTTGTGGAAGGTATCATCGTTTTGGTGGCGGCGATGGCACAGCCCGATCGTACCGCCCGATATCATTGCTGAATAGCGACTATAAGCTCTTCTCTCGCATCCTCAAAACCAGGCTGGAGAGAGTGATCACAGAACACCACGTCTTGAGTGACGGACAGAAGTGCTCAAATTCAGAGCGCAATATCTTCCAAGCCACTCTCGCTCTGAAAGATCGAATCGCCAATCTTCGTCACCATCGACGCCCAGGAAAGCTAATCAGCTTCGATCTCGATCACGCTTTCGATCGGGTTCGGCATTCATTCCTCTTCGAAACCATGCGGTCGCTCGGATTCAACCGAGATTTTATAGTCCTACTCTCACGCATCGCCA
>NW_026599013.1:25000-32500 GCF_029784165.1 Wyeomyia smithii | reverse complement strand
TGTATCGAAAAACACAGTAGAATCAGAAGTATTTGATAAGTCGACACGATTTGGAATATTCGAAGAAGGGTTAATATTATGGGACATGTGATTGAAATACAATGTCATAAAACGGGTTCGAGAGTTAAGTTCGATTAACCTTTCAAAATTTTCAATCACAGGACGGTTCAAGACCTCACATTTGATAAGAATGCGAGAAGACAGGCTCCAGAAGCGGTTTTTCAATGGTAGTACTCCAGCTAAGACCTCCAAACTCATCGTATGGGTCGACTGCATGCAACCCAAGGCGATACGCAAACAACGATATTGTATTCGCTCCAGTTTGATCAAATGTGTGTTTGCTGCGGAGCGGAAGCAGAAACACCCGTACTCAATGACAGACAATATCGTTGTTTGGTAAAGCCTTATAAGGTCTCCTGGGTGGGCTCCCCACCATTGTCCGGTTATTGTACGAAGAAAATTCACTCTTTGTTGACATTTTTTCATCAGATACCTAACGCGACAACCCCAGGTGCCTTTAGAGTCGAACCAGACACCAAGATATTTGTGTACCAAAACCTGAGAAATCGTTTTACCCATTAATTGTGTTTGAAGCTGAGCAGGTTCATGCTTCCTAGAAAAAACTACTATCTCAGTCTTCTCCGGAGAGAATCCGATACCTAGCTGTAAAGCCCAAGCAGATAAATTGTCCAAGGTATCTTGCAATGGTCCTTGCAAATCAGCAGCTTTGGCTCCTGTAACAGAGATTACAATGTCGTCTGCAAGTTGTCTTATCGTGCATGAATTTGCCAGACATTCGTCGATGTCATTTACATAAAAGTTGTAAAAAAGGGGGCTTAAACATGAGCCCTGGGGAAGACCCATGTAGCTAATGCAAAAAGTTGCCAAATCGCCGTGCGTAAAATGCATGTGCTTCCCGGACAGCAAATTGTGCAAAAAATTGTTCAAAATTGGAGAAAATCCTTGTCGGTGAAGTTTACCCGAAAGAATGTCAATAGAAACGGAATCAAAAGCCCCCTTAATGTCCAAGAACGCAGACGCCATTTGTTCTTTGCGAGCATACGCCAGCTGAATATCTGTTGAAAGCAACGCAAGACAATCATTCGTCCCTTTGGCACGGCGGAAGCCAAATTGAGTATCTGATAGTAGACCATTTGATTCGACCCAATGGTCTAAACGACGGAGTATCATTTTTTCCATCAATTTCCGGATACAGGATAGCATTGCAATCGGCCTATAAGAGTTGTGATCAGAAGCTGGTTTCCCTGGTTTTTGGATGGCGATCATCTCCACTTGCCTCCAATCCTGCGGTACAATGTTTTGCTCCAGGAACTTATTGAACAAGTTCAACAAGCGCCTCTTGGCATTGCCGGGTAGATTCTTCAACAAGTTGAATTTGATTCTATCTAACCCAGGCGCGTTATTGTTACAGGACAGGAGGGCAACTGAAAATTCTGCCATCGTAAAAGGTGATTCTATCGCGTCGTGGCCCGGAGACGCATCGCGAACAAAGTTTTGCTCAGGAACAGAGTCCGGACATACTTTCCTGGCAAAATCAAATATCCACCTACTTGAAGACTCCTCGCTTTCGTTGACCGTTACGCGATTCCGCATTCTTCTGTTCCAAAGAGTGCTCATCGATGTCTCCCTCGACGTCTCGTTCACGAACCGACGCCAATATCCGCGTTTCTTTGCTTTAGCCAGGCTTTAAAGCTTGGTATTAAGCTCCGAATACCGTATATAGTCGTTGGGTATACCTCCCTTCTGGAAGGCCAAAAACGCGTCGGATCTTTGCGTGTAGACATCGGAGCACTCTTGGTCCCACCACGGAGTTGGAGGCCGCTCTTTGATCGTTACGCCGGGATATTTCTTCGTTTGGGCTTGCAACGCGGCGTCGAGGATTAAGTCCGCGAGGAGATTGTATTCTTCAAGTGGTGGGTGATGTTGAATCGCCTCGACCGCTTTTGAAATCATTTCCTCGTATAACTTCCAATCGACATTCCGTGTGAGGTCATACGGAATGTCAATTGGTCGCATGCGAGTTGAACCGTTAGTAATTGAAATAAGAATAGGCAGATGGTCGCTACCGTGAGGCTCGAGGATTACCTTCCATGTGCAATCCAACCGTAGCGACGTCGAACATAAGGATAGATCCAAAGCGCTTGGGCGCGCTGGAGGTTTCGGGATACGTGTTATTTCACCGTTGTTCAAAATAGTCATGTCGAAGTCATCGCAAAGGTTATAGATTAAAGAGGAGCGGTTATCATTGTAGGGGGAACCCCAAGCCACACCATGAGAGTTGAAGTCTCCCAAAATCAAACGTGGCGAGGGAAGAAATTCTATTAAATCAAAGAGCAACCGTTGCCCAACTTGTGCTCTGGGAGGGATTATTATTATTATTATTATTATTATTATTATAATTATTATTATTATTATTATTATTATTATTATTATTATTATTATTATTATTATTATTATTATTATTATTATTATTATTATTATTATTATCATTATTATTATAATTATTACTATTATTTTGATTATTATTATTATTATTATTATTATTATTATTTTTGTTATTATTATTATTATTATTATTATTATTATTATTATTATTATTATTATTATTATTATTATTGTTATTATTATCATTATTATTATTATTATTATTATTATTATTATTATTATTATTATTATTATTATTATTATTATTATTATTATTATTATTATTATTATTATTATTATTATTATTATTATTATTATTATTATTATTATTATTATTTTTATTATTTTAATTATTTTTATTATTTTTATTATTTTTATTATTATTATTATTATTATTATTATTATTATTATAATTATAATTTTTATTTTTATTATTATTATTATTATTATTATTATTATTATTATTATTATTATTATTATTATTATTATTATTTTTATTATTATTATTATTATTATTATTATTATTATTATTATTATTATTATTATCATTATTATTATTATTATTATTATTATTATTATTATTATTATTATTATTATTATTATTATTATTATTATTATTATTATTATTATTATTATTATTATTATTATTATTATTATTATTATTATTATTATTATTATTATTATTATTATTATTAATATTCATTCTGTGCCGAACACGCATCAGTATCGGACGTGTTTGGTGATCGCACCGATAGCATATAAAACAAAAGACGCGCCAGCAAGTGTTGGCATTGTTTGCCTGGTCGAGTGAAGGTTCAAGGTCGCCCGCCTTTGTGCAACTGTTTCGCATCGTGGCTGTTTGCTGGTGCGTAAGCCGATTTGGCTGCTAAGTGATTTGTGCTACAGCAGTGGACGAGAATCTCAACACAAAGGAGGAAAAAGAAGAAGCCAACAGTTGATAGCGAGTTGTGTCGCTGTGCTGAGTGATCACACACCCGGCTCGCTGCTGGTGGCTGTTTGGAGCTGCTGAATTGGTGCTGCTGGCTGTAACGGCTGCAGCTTCGACCGTTCGGACAACCAACCCTGCTGAAAGGAGAAGTAAAGAGGTACGTGTTCTGTCGGCGCTAGTGCGCTAGATTTAGCGCGATGGATGTAGATCCCTCGCCTCCCGTGCCACCATCCCCGAACCCCTCTTACCCTGTCCCTCCTGCCAACCCTTCCTCTGTTAATTCTCCAGTCCCCCCTCGCCCCAGGCTTCACCCGGACGGATCTCAGGGCAGCTTTACTGTTTTCTTTCGGCCAAAAGCAGGACCGAAATCGAAATCGTTGAACATCCTGCAGATTTCGAAAGACCTGACGGAGGGGTAAAAGGCCGTGACCGAAATCTCCAAGGTCAGACCCAACAAGCTCCGTGTCGTGGTCAGCGACCTGGAACAGGCCAACGCTATTGCTCGCTCCGAGGTTTTCACACGCGAGTATCGAGTTTATATACCCGCACGAGACGTGGAGATCGACGGTGTCATAACCGATTCGAGTCTGTCGGTCGAGTGTATCTTGGCAAGCGGTTTTGGCTGCTTCAAAAATGCTTTGTGTCACGACGTAAAAGTAAAGATCATAGATTGCAAGCAATTGCGGTCTGTGTCTCTTGTCAACGGCACAAAAGTGTACACTCCGTCAGACTCGTTTCGTGGTACGTTTGCCGGATCTGCACTCCCTAGCCACGTCTCGATCGATCGGGTTCGTCTGCCTGTGCAATTGTATGTACCCCATGTTATGAATTGCACCAATTGCAAGCAGCTAGGCCACACAGCCGCCTACTGCTGCAATAAGGCACGATGTAGCAAGTGTGGAGAAACTCATGCGGACGATTCTTGCAGTGTTAATGCTGAAAAATGTATTCACTGCGGGGAAAATCAGCATGAGCTCTCCACATGCCCGGTGTACATGCAGCGCAGAGATAAAATCAAGCGGTCACTTAAGGAGCGTTCAAAGCGATCTTACGCTGAGATGCTGAAGAAGACCGTGACCACTTCTACCATAACATCGAACCCCTTTGATCTGTTGTCCTCTGATGAAACCGATTCTGACGATTCACCAGCAGGAACAACTTATGCCAATCCTGGGGCGTCTAGAAAGAGGAAAAATATTTCCTCTCCTAAACTTCCCCGAAAAGGTCCTAAGATTTCCCAAAGTGAAATGAAAGTTACAAACAAACCAAACAGTGCTGCGGAAAAACCGAAGCAAACTCCTCCTGGGCTTGCAAATTTAAAGTCCCAGAAGGAGTTCCCAGCACTGCCAGGAACATCTAAAACCCCAGTTGTTCCTTTTGCACTCCCAGTTGATGAAACAAACTCTGGATTAGTGAAATTTTCTGACATTGTGGACTGGATTTTTGAAACTTTCAATGCACCCGATTCAATTAAAATTTTTCTTACAGCATTCCTCCCAACAGTTAGATCATTTTTGAAGCAGTTGACTGCCCAATGGCCCCTCCTTGCAGCGATTGTATCCTTCGATGCCTAATTCATCTGCGTATACGAAGGATTCTATCTCTGTCTTACAGTGGAATTGTAGAAGTATTTTATCAAAAATGGATTCATTTAAAGTTTTAATAAATAGAAACAAATGCGATGCATTTTCCCTTTGTGAAACTTGGCTTACTTCAAATATTGATCTCAACTTCCATGATTTTAATATTATTCGCCTTGATCGAGACACCCCATATGGAGGAGTACTTTTAGGGATTAAAAAGTGCTATTCTTTCTATCGTATTAACCTCCCCTCGATTCCAGGCATCGAAGTTGTCGCATGTCAAATGACAATACAAGGTAAAGAGCTTTGTATTGCCTCAATATATATTCCTCCCAGAGCACAGGTTGGGCAACGGTTGCTCTTCGATTTAATAGAACTTCTTCTCTCGCCACGTTTGATTTTGGGAGACTTCAACTCTCATGGTGTGGCTTGGGGTTCCCCCTACAATGATAACCGCTCCTCTTTAATCTATAACCTTTGCGATGACTTCGACATGACTATTTTGAACAACGGTGAAATGACACGTATCCCGAAACCTCCAGCGCGCCCAAGCGCTTTGGATCTATCCTTATGTTCGACGTCGCTACGGTTGGATTGCACATGGAAGGTAATCCTCGATCCTCACGGTAGCGACCATCTGCCTATTCTTATTTCAATTACTAACGGTTCAACTCGCATGCGACCAATTGACATTCCGTATGACCTCACACGGAATGTCGATTGGAAGTTATACGAGGAAATGAATTCAAAAGCGGTCGAGTCGATTCAACATCTCCCACCACTTGAAGAATACAACCTCCTCGCGGGCTTAATCCTCGACGCCGCGTTGCAAGCCCAAACGAAGAAATATCCCGGCGTAACGATCAAAGAGCGGCCTCCAACTCCGTGGTGGGACAAAGAGTGCTCCGATGTCTACACGCAAAGATCCGACGCGTTTTTGGCCTTCCAGAAGGGAGGTATACCCGACGACTATATACGGTATTCGGAGCTTGATACCAAGCTCAAAAGCCTGGCTAAAGCAAAGAAACGCGGATATTGGCGTCGGTTCGTGAACGAGACGTCGAGGGAGACATCGATGAGCACTCTTTGGAACACAGCCCGAAGAATGCGGAATCGCGTAACGGTCAACGAAAGCGAGGAGTCTTCAAGTCGGTGGATATTTGATTTTGCCAGGAAAGTATGTCCGGACTCTGTTCCTGCGCAAAACTTTGTTCGCGATGCGTCTCCGGGTCACGACGCGATAGAATCACCTTTTACGATGGCAGAATTTTCAGTTGCCCTCCTGTCCTGTAACAATAACGCACCTGGGTTAGATAGAATCAAATTCAACTTGTTGAAGAATCTACCCGGCAATGCCAAGAGGCGCTTGTTGAACTTGTTCAATAAGTTCCTGGAGCAAAACATTGTACCGCAGGATTGGAGGCAAGTGAAGGTGATCGCCATCCAAAAACCAGGGAAACCAGCTTCTGATCACAACTCTTATAGGCCGATTGCAATGCTATCCTGTATCCGGAAATTGATGGAAAAATGATACTCCGTCGTTTAGACCACTGGGTCGAATCAAATGGTCTACTATCAGATACTCAATTTGGCTTCCGCCGTGCCAAAGGGACGAATGATTGTCTTGCGTTGCTTTCAACAGATATTCAGCTGGCGTGTGCTCGCAAAGAACAAATGGCGTCTGCGTTCTTGGACATTAAGGGGGCTTTTGATTCCGTTTCTATTGACATTCTTTCGGGTCAACTTCACCGACAAGGATTTTCTCCAATTTTGAACAATTTTTTGCACAATTTGCTGTCCGAAAAGCACATGCATTTTACGCACGGCGATTTGGCAACTTTTCGCATTAGCTACATGGGTCTTCCCCAGGGCTCATGTTTAAGCCCCCTTCTTTACAACTTTTATGTAAATGACATCGACGAATGTCTGGCAAATTCATGCACGATAAGACAACTTGCAGACGACAGTGTAATCTCTGTTACAGGAGCCAAAGCTGCCGATTTGCAAGGACCATTGCAAGATACCTTGGACAATTTGTCTGCTTGGGCTTTACAGCTGGGTATCGAATTCTCTCCGGAGAAGACTAAGATAGTAGTTTTTTCTAGGAAGCATGAACCTGCTCAGCTTCAAACACAATTAATGGGTAAAACGATTTCTCAGGTTTTGGTACACAAATATCTTTGTGTCTGGTTCGACTCTAAAGGCACCTGGGGTTGTCACGTTAGGTATCTGATGAAAAAAAGTCAACAAAGAGTGAATTTTCTTCGTACAATAACCGGACAATGGTGGGGAGCCCACCCAGGAGACCTTATAAGGCTTTACCAAACAACGATACTGTCTGTCATTGAGTACGGGTGTTTCTGCTTTCGCTCCGCAGCAAACACACATTTGATCAAACTGGAGCGAATACAATATCGTTGTTTGCGTATCGCCTTGGGTTGCATGCAGTCGACCCATACGATGAGTTTGGAGGTCTTAGCTGGAGTACTACCATTGAAAAACCGCTTCTGGAGCCTGTCTTCT
>NW_026599013.1:17500-20000 GCF_029784165.1 Wyeomyia smithii | reverse complement strand
GACAACGCGTTTACGAACCGCCGCCAGTACCCGCGTTTTTTCGCCTTTACTAAGCTCTTCATCTGCCTGCCCAGTGCCTCGTACTTTCGAAGCAGGTTGACAGTGCCGTACTCCCGGTAGTCCTTATACGCCGCGGACCTTCGCGCGTACAGCTCAGAGCACTCTTTGTCCCACCATTTGTTGGGAGGGCGCTGTCTAATCGTTACCCCGGGTATCGGTTTCGTCTGAGCTTGAGTCGCGGCGTCGATTATCAAGCCAGCTAAGAACGCGTATTCTTCCTCCGGAGGAAGTTCCTCGTGAGTCTCGATAGATTGCGCTATAATAGACTCATAACACTTCCAATCAATATTACGTGTAAGGTCGTAGGAAATATTGATTGGGTTCGGGGGAGTTGAACCATTAGCAATTGATATAACGATTGGAAGATGATCACTACCGTGGGGATCGTTGATTACTTTCCACCGGCAATCTAGCGCTAGTGATGTCGAGCAGAGGGATAGGTCAAGCACGCTTTCACGTGCTGGAGGATTAGGTACACGTGTTGCTTCCCCAGTATTCAAAACTGTCATATTGAAGTCGTCGATCAAGTTACAGATTGAAGAAGATCGGTTGTCGTCGTACAGCGACCCCCATAGCGAACAGTGAGAATTAAAATCTCCCAATATCAAAAAAGGCGCGGGAAGCAACTCTGCTATATCAGTGAGATGTTTCTGTTCAATCCGCGCGGATGGAGGCATATATAACGAAACAAGGCATAGGTCTTTTCCATCCATATTCGTTTGAATGGCAACGACTTCAATATTCGAGATCGAGGGGAGGTCGATTCGGAAGAAGGAATAGCACTTTTTAATCCCTAAAAGTACCCCTCCACCGTGTGAGTCTCGATCTCGACGAATAATGTTAAAATCGTGGAAATTGAGTTGATCGTTTGAATTGAGAAAGGTTTCACAGAGCGC
The DNA here is from genome assembly GCF_029784165.1 of Wyeomyia smithii. Taxonomy (NCBI): domain Eukaryota; kingdom Metazoa; phylum Arthropoda; class Insecta; order Diptera; family Culicidae; genus Wyeomyia; species Wyeomyia smithii. The sequence goes on along the minus strand of NW_026599013.1, from coordinate 19,044 downwards.
AAATGCGTCACAATTGTATGTATTTATTAAATGAGAAAATAGATCGAATTTGGGGATGATACTTCTGCAATTCCACTGTAATACAGTGATAAAATTCCTAACCTCTTTCGCCGTATTAGTCATCGAAAGATATGATAGCTGAAATGAGGGGCCAAGTTGCTGCTAGTTGCATCAAAAAGGTTTTCACTGTAGGAAGAAGGGCAAGAAGAATATTTTGTAGGGGATCTGGTATGTTGAATGTTTTAAATATCCAGTCCACAATATCAGAAAATTTTATGAACCCTGTTTCTATTTTATCTTCTGATCGAGAAATGGGTGCCCGAGGGGTTTTTGGTGCCCCAGGAAGCGGTGGGTACTCCTGGTTTGATTTAAAATTAAAACCGGGAGGTACTTGCTTCGGTTTTTCTTCACCGCTTCCTTTTTGTGTTGGCTTATTGGTCATTCCGCTAGGGGTTATCTTGCGACCTTTGCGAGAAAGATTAGGAGAGTTGATCATTCTCCTCTTCCTAGATCCTTCTGGCATGGCATAAGAACACCCTTCGACGGGATCGTCAGATGTACCCTCATCGGTTGGCAAAAAGGAAAAGATGTTTCCTGTCGAGGGTGGCTCAGCACTCTTCAGCATTTCTGCGAAAGAGCGCTTTGATCGTTCCTTGAGGGAACGCTTTATTTTTTCCTCGCGCTGTTTGTACGCGGGACACGCCGAAAGGTCATGCCGAGTTCCCTCGCAGTAAAGACACTTTTCAGTATCCTCACTGCAAGCGGTCTCAGCATGATTGCCTCCGCACTTGCTGCAGCGTGCCTTGTTGCAGCAGTAGGTGGCTGTATGACCTAACTGCTTGCAGTTTTGGCAATGCATGACCCGCGGTACGAACAGGCGTACAGGCAGACGAACCCTGTCCAAAGAGATGTAGTTCGGCAGTGCGGATCCGGCGAATGTTACACGGAAGGAATCCGAAGTGAAGAATTTCTTCTTCCCTTCTTCGATGGATACTGAATGCAATTGCTTGACATCCAGTATCTTTACATCTTGAATCAGGGGGTTTTTGAAGCAGCCAACCCCGTGACGCAAAATGTCATCGACCGTGAGGCTTCCTTCGGTAACCACACCGTCGATCTCCACGTCCTTGGCAGGGATGTACACGCGGTACTCTCTCGTGAAGAGCTCGTAGCTAGCAATTGCGTTTGCTTGCTTCAAGCTACTCACAACAACTCGCAGTTTGTTCGGTCTAACCTTTGTAATATCGGTTACGTCCGAAAACTGTTTTGCCAGGTCCTTGCCGATTTGAATTATATTTAGAGGCTTCTTTATGGGCCTGAAGTAAACTACGAACGGACCTTTCGAAGCATCTGGGTAAGCTTTCACCCGTGTTGCCGGTACCCTTGGTACGGGGCTAGGTAGCGGGGAAGGTAGAGGGGAATTGATGGGGGAGATCTCAATCTCTTCCCCAGTTGTTTCCACATCCAGGAATAGTTGCACCTGCATGTCGTCCATTTTGCGGGAGCGTTACGCTCTACCGCACACAAACGATAAATATTCGAAT
>NW_026599013.1:0-10000 GCF_029784165.1 Wyeomyia smithii | reverse complement strand
CAATTAAACTACTGGGAAAGGTATAACTAGTTCTAAACCAAAGTCGAATCACCCTCTACTATTGTGTTCCCGTATCTCAACACGCCACGATGAACTGCACACACTGGCCGGTGGGAGTTTATTTCTGTAACTGAGAGAGTGGTCTCTTCACGCACACTGTGTATAACGACTTATTATATCTAATGCGACGCAAGCGATGAGACACTTCAGTTGGTGGCCAAACTCCGAACGCGTATCACGGAAGAGCTCCGTTGGCTAAATTAACTTTACGAACTAATTTCATTTTTTGTCTTATGACTTACATTCTATGTTTAGTAAAGCGGGCAATGTAGGCAGTTTGCAAGAAATAAAAATGAACGGGAATAGAAGGTGTGACTTTAGACTTAGAAAAAAACTGCATACTTTGCCCGCTTTACTAAACTTAAAATATAAGTCATAAGACAAAAAATGAAATTAATTCGTAAAGTAAATTTAGCCAACGGAGCTCTTGCGTGATAAGCGTTCGGAGTTTGGCGTTTGAGGGGGATTTGTTAGTAGTTTAAGTATTTATGATAATTATTAGTAAGTAATGAGTACGTGTGTCCAATCACAAATGGTGACTTCTCAATACTGTTAAAAATTTGTAATTTTAATTGTTAGGATTTGTTTGCTTTCGCAATTAGGACTTACCGTTCGTAGGGATTTAAACCTACTTGTCAGAAAAGGGGAAGTAAACTTATAACTAACTTAATTGCTAACTTATTGGCTATAAAGAGAGCTTATCGTAGCAATTGAGGATTACAACGATTTTTGTCGAAAATTGTTAATAATTTTATTTGATATAGCTTCTAATGGTTCAACACCAGTAATTCTATGTAATTCAAGTGTACTAAACCAAGGAGGACGCCTAAAAAATCATTTTCAGAATTTTATTCTGAATCCTTTGGAGCGTTTTCTTCCTTGTTGAACAGCAACTTGACCAGATCGGTACAGCATAAAGCATTGCTGGCCTAAAAATTTGTTTGTAAATCAAAAGTTTGTTCTTTAAACAAAGTTTAGAATTCCTGTTAATGAGAGGATATAAACATCTCGTATATTTGATGCACTTGGCTTGTATACTCTCAATGTGCTTTTTGAAAATAGGTTTTTTATCGTAAATTAGTCCCAAGTACTTAATCTTGTCAGACCAACTTAAAATAACCCCATTCATCTTGACAACGTGATAATTGTTTGGCTTGAGGAAAGAAGCCCTAGGCTTATGCGGGAAAATTATCATTTGAGGTTTAGAAGCATTGAGAGAGATTTTCCACTTTTGCAAGTAGGAAGAAAAATATCTAAACTTTTCTGCAATCGACTGCATATGACACGAAGACGTTTTCCTTTTACGGAAATGCTTGTGTCATCGCAGAACAATGACTTTGTGCATCCTGGAGGCAAATCAGGAAGATCTGAAGTGAATATGTTTTACAGGACTGGACCCAAGACTGAACCTTGAGGTACACCTACTCTGACAGGAAATCTATCTGATTTTGAATTCTGATAGAAAACCTGCAGAGTTCGATCAGTAAGATAATTTTTTGAAATTTTGATTAGGAAAATTGGAAAATTAAAAGTTTGCAACTTCGCCATCAAACCTTTATGCCAAACACTGTCGAATGCTTTTTCTATGTCTAAAAGAGCAGCTCCAGTGGAATAACCTTTAGATTTGTTAGCTCGTATCATATTAGTAAAAGCAAAGCCTTGGTGCTACATTCCGTATCGGAATTCGACCTTCTGTTTTACTATATACAGACTTCGCAGCCGACTGTTAAGTGTACAGGACAATTGCGGGGCTAGCGCTACGATCCTACTGACACTAACAGTCTCTCCCGAGCCGGGACTCGAATATACGACGACTGGCTTGTTAGGCCAGCATCGTACCTCGAGACCAGCTGGGAGATATCATATTAGTAACTCTGAGCAATTGATGAGTAGTGGAATGCCCATGGCGGAATCCAAACTATTCATCTGCAAAAATTGAATTTTCGTTGATGTGTGACATCATTCTGTGAGGAATAATTCTCTCAAACAGTTTACTTATTGAAGAAAGCAAACTGATTAGTCGATAACTAGAAATTTCAGTTGGATTCTTATCCGGTTTTAAAATTGGATTAATTTTGCATTTTTCCATAATTTGGAAGAATATTCAATTTTAAAGCAGGAATTGAAAATTTTCACTAAAAATTCCATTGTGCTCTCAGGGAGATGTTTGATTAGTATATTAAAGATTCCATCGTCACCAGGTGCTTTCATATTTTTGAAATTTTTAATAAATGATTTAATCTCATTCAAGTTAGTTTCAATTATTTCTGCAGGTAAAAAATCTGGGAAGAAATTAAATCAAATTGACGTGTGACTTCATTTTCAATTGGACTCACAAAATTAAAATTTGAGTTATGAACACTCTCAAACTGCTGAGCAAGTCTTTGAGCCTTTCGTTCATTGGATACAAGAAAACGTTCACCATCTTTTAAAACTGGAATAGGCTTTGAAGGTTTCTTAAGAATCTTCGAGAGCTTCCAAAAGGGTTTTGAATATGGTTTCAATTTTTCAACTTTAGTCTCAAAATTTTGATTTCTCAGAAGAGTAAATCTATGTTTAATCTCTTTCTGTAAATCGTTATAAATAGTTTTAAAAACAGGGTCACGAGAACATTGATATTGACGTCTGCGGACATTTTTCAAACGAATTAGAAGTTGAAGATTTTCGTCAATTTTTGGTTAATCAAATTTCACTTGACCCTTTGGAACAGAATAATTCCTGGCAACAACAATTGCACATTTTAATGCTTCCAAAGCGGGATCAATATTCACTTAGTTTTGCAAATCAAGCTCATTATTGGAATTTCTCTCAATACGAGTTTTGTATCTTTCCCAATTAGCCTTGTTATAATTAAAAACAGAGCTCATAGGGTTTAAAACTGATTCATGTGATAAAGAAAAAGTTATTGGAAGATGTTCAAAATCAAAGTCAGCATGACTTTGATCTGTTAGCACCAAATCAATTGTTGATGGGTTTTTTACAGAAGAAAAGCATGTAGGACTATTCGGAGACAAAATAGAATAGAATCCTGAAGAACAATCATTGAATAAAATTTTGCCATTGGAATTACTTTGAGAATTATTCCATGATCGATGTTTAGCGTTAAACTTACTTACCTTACCAGTCAGCTCCAGGCCGAAGTGTCCCTTGCTGTTCGAAGAAGTCGTCTCCATTCAACTCGGTCCATGGCTGCAGCTCACCAGCCATGTCGTCTGCGGAGGCCCCGCAGGTCGTCTCCCACTAGATCGCGCCACCTTGCTCACTGCGCGCCCCGTCGCCTTGTTCCAGTCGGGTTGTTATTAAGAACCATTTTCACCGGGTTGTCGTCCGACATCCTAACGACATGCCCAGCCCACCGCACAGTGCAACGTTCCATAGACAAAAATCAAAAAAGTGGATTTCTTATTGAACCAATTCTTTATGCTGATATGTTTTATACATATTTGAGACGTACTGTAATGATATTATTAACCTTGTAAGTTCACCCATACGATTATGAAACGCATCTACTGTGAAGTGGTTTCAACTATTCAAAATTATTTATTTTTAAAAATTTCTCATAGTTTTCAAATTAATTTTTTAATATACTCTATATCTTTTCAAGTTAAAACCAATATGGCAACGGTAGAGGCATGTAACTATGACATTTTACATGTTACTATTGAGACACGTCGTAGCACATTTGGAAGTTAAAGGCTTTTTGGTCATGCTCCTTTATGCTTGAAGAAAAAAGACACTTTCGATTTAAAATCGATCGTCAAAAAAAGTACCCCAAAGTACCCCTCTGAATTCACTTTTTCCCCTTATTTGGAATATCCTTCAAACTTTGGAAGTGTTTGCCATTTCTCAAGTTTGCTCTTTCAACCGGAATTCGCGTTTTCGAAAGAGTTAGCATTTTAACGTACATATGTCCCTTATTTTTATGTATAACACGTAATTTATGTGCAAAACACATGAAAGATTCCTGGATTAATGATGTCTAAATGTTTTAGAACAGTAAACCGTATATAAACATAATTAAAAGGGTATTAAATAAAAATAATATAAAAATAATATAAATAGGTCACTTTTTCATCTACTTTTAATTATTTGAATATGCTTTTCAAGCCTTTATCTATTCTAGATAATATTCTTGGAAAATTATCATTTTATGCCTATGTACAAAAAATGGCGTTAGAGACATTTTTGCGTTTACGTATTTGTCAATCGTCAATTATGCAAATAGTAGCTCTCATCAATACTAAACATTTTTCGTGTCACACCAAGTGAAAAAAAAAACTAGAATGACTGTTTTGATTTTTGTCCCGCGTTCCCATACATTCAACGCACTGTGCACCGTAGTCTCCCGATTTTCGCCGTTTGAACGATGAGTGGTTCTCCCAGCAGCTAATGCAACTCATGGTTCATCCGCCTCCGCCATGATCCATCTTCCATCTGCACTCCACCACAGATGGTACCCAACACCTTTCGTTCGAAAATCCCAACCTTGGTCCTCCACGAGCATATTCCAGGTTTCGTGGCCGTAGAGGACTACCGGTCTGATCAGTGTTTTGTAGATGGTTAACTTCGTGCGGCGGCGGATTTTATTCGAGCGGAGTGTCCTCCGGGGTTCAAAGCAGGCACGATTTCCTGCCATAAGGCGTCGACGAATTTCTCTGCTGGTGCCGTTATCAGCCCAGGTACACGAACTCGTCCACCACCTCGATTTCATCACCGCTAATATGAATTCGTGGCGAGAGGTTGACACTGTCTTCTCTGGAACCTCTTCCTCTCATGTACTTGGTCTTCGATGCGTTTATGGCCAGTCCAATTCGTCCGGCTTCAGCCTTCAGTCTGATATACGTCTCCGTCATCTTTTCAAGGGTTCGTGCTACAATATCAATGTCATCGGCGAAGCCAAAGAGCTGAACAGACCTTCCAAAAATTGTGCCACTCGTATCGATACCAGCCCTACGTATCACTCCTTCCAAAGCGATGTTGAATAGCAAGCACGATGATCCATCACCTTGCCGTAACTCTCTTCGAGATTCGAAGGGATTCGAGAGTGTCCCCGAAACTCGAACTACGCACATCACCCGATCCATCGTCGACTTGACCAACCGTGTCAGTTTATTCGGAAAGCCGTAATCGTGCATAATCTGCCATAGCTGGTCTCGAACGATTGTGTCGTATGCCGATTTAAAATCGATGAACAAGTGATGTGTGGGCACGTTATGCTCACGGCACTTCTGTAGGATCTCGCTTGGTATTGCCCCACGAATTCCCTTGCAACCGGTGATAGTCGACGGCACAGAATTCGAGAGAGTACCTTGTAGGCGGCGTTCAGCAACGTGATTGCGCGGTAGTTGCAGCAATCCAACTTGTCGCCTTTTTTGTAGATGGGGCACACTGTACCCTCCATCCACTCCTCCGGTACTACCACCTCCTCCCAAATCTTGGCAATAACCCAGTGTAGCGCCTTAGCCAGTGATTCACCACCGTGTTTTAACAGCTCGCTGGGGAGTTGGTCAGCTCCAGCGGCTTTATTGTTTTTCAGCCGGCCGATCTCCTCTCTAACCTCCTGGAGGTCAGGGGCTGGGATTCTGTCGTCATCTGCGCGTACACCGACTACTACCACTCCGTCGTCGTCCTCTGCTACATCGCCATTAAGGTGCTCATCGTAGTACTGCTTCCACCTGTCAATCACCTCACACTTGTTCGTGAGAAGGTTGCCGCCCAGGTCCCTGCACATGTCGGCTTGTGGCACATAGCCTTTGCGGGAACAATTCAGCTTCTCGTAGAACTTTCGTGTGTCATTCGCACGGTACAGTGCCTCCATCGCCTCGCGATCTCGATCTTCCTCCTGGCGCTTCTTCCTCCGTAAGACCGAGTTTTGCCTGTTCCGTGCGCGTCGGTAGCGCTCCACGTTCGCCCTCGTTTGGTGTTGCAGCATTCTCGCTCGTGCTGCATTCTTCTCTTCCACTGACTGTTTGCACTCGTCGTCAAACCAGTCGTTTCTCCTGCTCGGAGCCATAGTACCAAGCGCCGTTTCTCCTGCTCGGAGCCATAGTACCAAGCACCGTTACAGCAGTACTTCCTATGGCTGATCGAATGTCCCTCCAGTCATCTTCAAGAGTAGCTGCACCAAGCTGCTCTTCCGTTGGTAATGCTGCTTCCAGCTGCTGCGCGTACTCGCGTGCAAACTCGGCGTCCCGTAGTTGCCCGATGTTTGGTCGCGGTGGGCGACCTTGACGCGTGTTTCGCACCGTCGAAAGTTTTGAGCGCATACATACTGCAACAAGATAATGGTCCGAATTAATATTCGCACTGCGGTAGGTGCGAACGTTGATGACGTCAGAGAAGAATTTACCATTGATTAGAACGTGGTCGATTTGGTTCTCCACTCGTAAGTCAGGTGATCTCCAGGTGGCTTTGTGGATGTCTTTGCAGGGGAAGAAGGTACTTCTGACTACCATACCGCGGGAGGCTGCAAAGTTCACACATCGTTGGCCGGTATCATTTGATGCAGCGTGCAGGCTATTCGGCCCTATCACCGGTCTGTACATTGCCGTCCCGTCCTTTAGCGTTAAAATCGCCGATTATAAAAAAATTCGAACGATTCCTGGTGAGTTTTTGTAAATCACCTTTAACATAATTTTTGTGCTCGCGTGTGCTTCGAAATGGTAAATATGCTGCGCGATAAATAAAATCCCAAGTTCAGTTTGAACTTCTATACCCAAAGTTTCAATAACTTTCGTCTCAAGATGGGGAAGAGCACGATGTTTGATTCGGCGATGAATAACAATTGCAACTCCACCGCCGGAACCCTGAATCCTATCATATCTATGAACCACGTAATTGGGATCATATTTTAATTTGATGTTGGGTTTCAAAAATGTTTCAGTAATAATTGCAATATGCACATAATTTATTGTTAAAAAATTGAAAAGCTCATTCTCATTGGCCTTCAATGAGCGAGCATTCCAATTTAAAATTTTGATCGTTTTATTTAAAATCATTGCTAAATTTTAAATTAGAAACAATTTTAAATGTAAAATTTGTACCTATTTGAATGGTTTCAAACGTTGATTTTGCCTGCAACATGGCGTTCATGAGATTGAACATCGCCTGTTGTAGAAAAGAAAGTTTACCTGCCGTAATAGGCCCCAGGCTGTTGACATTAGAAAAAATATTTTCGGTAGCAATATTAGATGGGGTAATAGGTTACTTACCTCCCATATTACGGGCATTTTCGAACTACCAACATTAGGCGGTAGAATGTTCGAACTACCTGTAACCTGTGCAGTGTGCATATTTTAAACGAGTATGCAAAGGAGTAGAAAAAGTGGGTAACATTATTTTATTTATTTGTTTCGTCAAGCAAATGTAGTCTACAGCTATAATAATACAATGTTTTCTTATATTCTATACATTATTTCCAGTAGTTAGTCGTTTTTTTATTGGATTTCTGCCCATGGTGATGTCGATTTTTTCGCAGTGCTGATTATAGTTACGCATCATGCGATTTACTGGGCCATTTTTTGAGTAGTTAGTTCTGTGAGAGTTTTCCGAAAATATTTTACGATTTCTTAATTGACGACTGGGTGCATAAAAATTTGGTGCTACTGGTACGCTTGGAGAATTTTGTTTTGAAGTTTGTTTTAATCGGGAAATTGATATTTGTTTACCTTGCCTTGCTTTAACAATTGCTAAACGGACGGGCATTGGTAGAAATTTGACATATGGTTGCCGTTACAATTCGCACAGCGAAAATTTTTACTCTCTTTCACAGGGCATGTGTCCTTTTTGTGAGAAGAGTCTCCACAAATGAGGCATTTTTGGTCCATGTTACAGAACTTTGAACCATGGCCATAGCGTTGGCAAATAAGGCATTGGGTGATATGCTTTTCACCTCCGCCAGACTTCCTATAAACATCCTACTTTACACGCACGTTATATAAAGCATGTGCTTTTTCAAAAAATTTTAAGTTATTAACCTCACTGCGGTAAAAATGAATTAAATAATTAAAAAGGGAAATTCCAGTTCGCTGACTGTTTTCGCCTCGTGATTTTTGTTTCATTAGAATTACTTGGGTAGGGGCTATGCCAAGTATTTCTGTTAAAGTAAGTTTGATCTCATCAACGGTTTGATCGTTGGTGAGACCTTTCAATACGACCCTGAACGGCTTGGCGCTCTTAGTGTCACATGTAAAAAATATATACATCTTTTCAGTTAAATACTGAATAAGACGATAACGACCCTTAATAGAGTCGGCTAATAAGCGGCATTCGCCTCTACGACTAATTTGATAGGTAACTTCAGCGTCAGAAACAAACGTTGAAAGTTCCTTTTTGAAAATATTGAATTCAGAAGAAATAGTTACCACAATAGGTGGAACTTTCTCCTTTTTTAAAGATTTTGCATTTTGTATAGTTTCATTACTAATAACATCCATTTCACCAGCTTCTTGCTCGGGCCAAATATCAAAAGGATTGTCACTACAGACACTCGAAGTGTCAGAAAGAGAAGCCTCTCTTTTCCTCCCCGCAGCGATGCGTGGTTTCTTTTTTCGTTCTGCCATTTCAGGTGATACGAAAAAAGTTAAAACAAATGTGAAATTCAAAAGTAGGTAGTCTTGAGAAAGACTGATGGGAAATAACTTTCAGGTAGTCTTTAAAAGACACACTGACAAAACACAAACTTTGAAGCTATAGGCAGTCAAAGACCAGTCCACAAGCAACCGCAAAAAACCCCTGATCTGTAGGACAGTTCAAGACGCACTGTCGCTGTAGATATAATAAGTCGTTATACACAGTGTGCGTGAAGAGACCACTCTCTCAGTTACAGAAATAAACTCCCACCGGGTACTGTGTGCAGTTCATCGTGGCGTGTTGAGATACGGAAACACAATAGTAGAGGGTGATTCGACTTTGGTTTAGAACTAGTTATACCTTTCCCAGTAGTTTATTTAGATAAAATACCTTGCCGGAGACAACGGAGATTGTGGGTTCGAGTCCCGTCTGGACGAGGGAAATTTTTTTCTAAGCCTAAAGTCACACCTTCTATTCCCGTTCATTTTCATTCCTCGCAAACTGCATACATTACCCGCTTTACTAAACTTAAAATATGCTCTAATGGGCCGAGTATGGCAGGGAACTTACCCACAACATCTGTAAAATGCTTGCAAGTGGGCACACAATTTGTCGTATTTTGAACCTTACTAATCTCATGATTCCAATCTGCTAAAAAGTTGCGGTTTTCAGCAAACTTGTTCAGGATGTTGAAACTTCAACTTATCGCGCGAATATTACTACCCAGAAATTTGCGGTCGTCGGCTAGTGCCACCAGTTGTGGTCAAGCACGTCAAAACACAGTATAACGCCACATATGTGTTCCGAACTATTCCATTGAGGCTATTTCCATTACAATTCAGTGTCAATACAAATCAAAATCATCACAAATCAAAAAAAAAATGATTAAAATACGACTTCGACGACTTTGACAACTTTGGCAACCACCAGGGCAAGTGTTTTTGACTTCGTGTATACATTTCGGGTGTCTACTCGTTGGATGGGGCTTATATGCGCTTTCTCGAACGCACCATGTACTGAAGTCAGAACTACTCGACTTGCATGTAAGGCGACGGCGTTGCGTGTTCGGTCTCCAGCTAGCAGCGGAAAGTAATAGGAAATGCCCCATGTGGTAGTCAAATCTTTCAATATCGGATTATAGGCAAGTCTATTGCAACTCTTTGTAGCCGAGGTAATCAATTTAGTCGCGATATCGTCAATTTTCTCCTTAGTAAAAAGGGTTGTGTATGCTGCTGATCAAACTGTCAACATACCAACACAATCGCATGCTATATGTTGTAACCTCCTCAAATAAAAGCACTTCTTTAGAATAAACACACACAAGCTTACGTATTGTGTGTGGTGATCAAATTGTTAACATTGTGGTTTC
>NW_026599012.1:0-6765 GCF_029784165.1 Wyeomyia smithii | reverse complement strand
CCTCCTTAATGGCTATGCTGATAGGCATCATGCCGGACAGGACGCAGATTGCGTCGTATGACACTGTACGGTACGCGCTCACAACCCTCAGGCACATGAGCCTGTAGGTACTTTCCAGTTTTCCACGATGACTGTTGGTACCTAACGCTTTGGACCACGCTGGCCCACCATACCTAAGTATGGACGAAACCACGCTGGCAAGAAGTTTACGCTTGCTGCCATATACCGCTGAGCTATTGGACATCATTCGAGATAGTCCTGCAGCGGCCGTTGAAGCCCTCTTACAGGCATAGTCGACGTGACTCTTAAATGTGAGCTTATCGTCAACCATAACCCCCAAGAGCTTCAAGGAACGCCTTGAGGTAATGGTGCAGTCACCGACTCTGACCACCGCCTGTTGCTCTAATTTGCGGTTGTTCACAACCGTAACCTCCGTTTTATGGTGCGCTAACTCTAGTTTCCTAGAGTGCATCCAGTCTTCGACCTTGCGTATGCAGTGCGCGGCCGTCAACTCGACCTCTTCGATCGACTCGCCGTAGACCTCTAGCGTGATGTCGTCTGCGAAACCGACGATCACAACCCCTACAGGGAACTTTAGTTTCAACACCCCGTCATACATGACATTCCACAGCACCGGGCCCAGGATGAAAACTTGCGGTACCCCTGCGGTGATTGGGACGCACTTCTGACCCTCCTCCGTGTTGTAAACTAGTACCCGATTCGGGAAATAATTTTCCAAAATCTTGTACAACGACACCGGTACGTGGATTCACGTCAAGCGTGACGATTGCGCAATAGCGAATGCCCCAACTCTTACGCTGGAGTGCTACCTCTGCCGTCTTGGTGACAGAGAGAATAGCATCCAGCGTGGATCTACCTTTCCGGAAGCCGAACTGGTTACTTGCCAGACCGTTTACACCCTCTGTGTACTTCACCAGTCTGTTGAGGATAATCCTCTCAAGCACCTTGCCCGTAGTGTCCAGCAGACAGATAGGTCTGTATGCCGATGGGTCCCCTGGCGGTTTCCCAGCCTTCGGCAACAGCACCAATCTCTGTCGCTTCCACCTGTCCGGAAAGAGGCAGTCATCCAGGCACTTCTGCATGACTGCTCAAAATAGATCGGGGGCCACTTTCATGGCCGTCCTGATGGCCAAGTTCGGGATTCCATCCGGTCCCGGTGCCTTGCTCACCTTTAGGGAGTTGGCGATCACGATGAGTTCCTCATTCGTAACCCTTACCTCCTCCACAACCTCTGCACGGCTGCCGTCTCTCACGGATTGGATGCCCGGCAGGTTGGCCGACCATCCCTGGTCTGTGTCTGAGATACTGGAACGTCGGACGTGAGACTCAGCAACCGGAGGCCAAGGATTTGGCTCGTGTCGTGGAAAGAGTCCCTCGATGATACGCTCCAGCATCGCTGGTGATCGCTCTGCAGGCGCCAACACGCCTTTGGTCTTCGCCATTACGACTCTGTAGGCGTTGCCCCACGGATTCGTATTGGCACTCGCGCATAGCCTATCGAAGCAGGCCCTTTTGCTCGCCTTTATCGCACTTTTAAGCGCCGATCTTGCAGATCCGAATACTACACGGCGCTCTACCCTCTGTGCATCGGTACGTGCACGTTGCAACATCCGTCTTGCACGGAGGCACGCGCTACGGAGGTCCGCTATCGCGTCGGTCCACCAGTATACCGGTGACTTACCATTCCTAGGTTGGCGGGTCCTAGGCATGGTGGCGTCGCACGCCCGCGATAATGTGGCAACTAATTGGTCAGCACTCGGGCGGAGCCAACTGCCCCCCTCGCGCTCTCTTCTCATTGCTTCTGCAAATACCTCGGCATCGAAATGCGATGTCTTCCACCCGCGGACGGTCGGAGTATTGGCTCTACCCGTCGCCTGCCGCCTCACGTTATGGACTACGCTATAGCAGACCGACTGGTGTTCACTATAGGTGTAGCCATCGTCTACCCTCCAGTTCACGATCAGTCCTGGGCTGGAGAACGTCACGTCGATGATCGACTCCGCACCATTTCTGCTGAATGTACACTTGGTTCCAACGTTGGCCAGATCTAGGTTGAGCTTTGCCAAAGCTTCCAACAAGATCTGACCCCTCCGGTTCGTGCGGCGGCTTCCCCACTCAACAGCCCATCTGGGTGAACCTTTCGATAGACCAACGCGGCGGAGCATAACAACTGCAGTAGAACACTCCGTCCACCTTGGCAACCGCGTATCCTTCATTTGAGGTTGACACAACCTCCTGAACCGGGAACTTGCTGGTCGTGCATATGGCCGCCGTACTGGACTTATCTGCAACCCAATTACCGTTTCCGGGAGTCTTTAGCTTTATGGCCAGCACCACCACAACGCCTACATAACTGGCTCCTATCGGGCCCCTTGCAGGTCCAGGACTTGTGTCCTCCCTCGAAACACCTGAAGCAAACGTCCGGCTGCTGGAGTATGCTCAGGGGACATACTGACCAGCCAACCTTAAGTTTGGCTGTCTTCAGGGCCAGAGTTGCATCGGCCGATGCAAGCCGGAAAGTGGCCACCTGGGTCCCCGCTGGACCCTTTCGGAGGCGAATTACCTCAGTGGCTACTTCCACTCCGCACTTCTCCTTGAGGGCCTGTGCAATATCGCACCTCTCGGTGATTTCATCCAGGTTTTTGAGCTGGAGAGTCACCTCTGAGGTGAGTGCCCGAATTTGCACATCTTTTCCGAGGACCTGCTCGGCTACCGTCTTGTAGGCAGCGCCCTTGTTTTTAGCATCCTTACGGAGCTCAAGGATCATCTCGCCGGTGCGAGAACGACGGATGGTCCGCACATCCGCTCCCAGATCCTTGAGCTGGGTTTCGCCTCTCATTTTCTTCAAGACTTCGGAGTACTTGGACCCCTCCGTCTTGAGTATGAGGGCGTCGCCCCTGCTTCGCGCCTTCTTTCCCATTTTTGGGCGATTTGTCGCCTTCTCGTCGTTGCGCTTGCTGTCTTTTTGGCGCTTCCTTCCTCCCACGGTAACCCAAGGGTTTCCCGTAGCTGCCACTTCGGCAGACTTTTCGGCGGACTTGGAGGCCGTTGGTGTGCTATCTCGCGGGCTTAGCACAACCAACCGTTTCTTGCTGTTCTCGGGGGCTTCCCCCGGAGACTGCCTTGCTCTTTTTGCGGCTGACCCGGAGGCGCAAACCACTGCAAACATGCAGGTGTCCGTTTGGACCGACTTCGTCGCCCTTCCGGTCACCTCCGTTGCATTCTTCTCTGCAGCCACCGCTCTTGCCTTGAGCTCGGCGTGCTCCTTCTTCGCAGCATCGACGGAGGACCGAAGCATGTAGAGAGCCTGCTTCAGGTACTTCGTCGTGTTGGTGCGACTTTTCGCAAACTCGATTATGGCATCGAGCTGCTCCGACAGCGCTACTACCTTCGGTAGCGTGTCTCGCTGTCTTCCGACCGCCTTTATCAACAGTGGACCAGCCACTGCGATGTCTTGCGTCGATCCGGTAGGCGTACTGCCTTTGCCGTCTTCGCAGGCGTCCTTTACTGCATCCATCTCCGCCTTTCTCGGCGGAGACCTCTGGATGCCTCCTCGTGCAAACGGGTTTTTCAACCCATCTGCGCCCAATTGTTGATCTTCATTATGTTCATTATTCATTTTTGTTAAGTGGGTCCCCCTTCCAGCCGCTATCCTTATCCATACTGGAGTGGTCGCCTATCTGGTCCCATGGTAGTCTATGCCGAAGCAGTGAGGCCATGGCTAGGGGCGGCTGCCATAGCGCCTTATGAGCAACTATGACACCCCCGACCGGCGCAAGTCAGGAAAGGACATCTGATCCCACTCCTGCCCGGTTCCCACCGGGCAATGAATTTGGAACGTACTGGAAGGCCTGCCAGGTTTTACGGGACGGAGACCCCTGCACCGGTTGTTGTCTCGCCGTTTCAAGCCGTTGTCACACGACCTTACTAAGAGAGCTCGGCGCAGGTGCCAGCCCAGAATCGTGGTACGAAAACGAAATCCGACTCTTATCATATGGCGTTGCGACCAGTTACCGTAATTGGGAACTTACTGGCATCAATCCCAATGGGCGAATTAGTGTATTTGGGTGGTGGGAGCGGCACTATTCGCTCCGTCAGAGCTGCTTCCGGATAATGTGGCTTTTGTGAGAATTCGGCGGCCCAATGCCTGAGTCTCACCACAACCTAGGCTAGCTCTCGCTGATGGTCCGGGACTGCGTTCTTGCAGTTAGCACTCCGTGGCCTACGGTAATCGCCAAATACCGACCCGTGGTGGCATACAGCTCTGCCATAGATATATATATATATATAGTATATATATATATATATATATATATATATATATATATATATATATATATATATATATATATATATATATATATATATATATATATATATATATATATATATATATATATATATATATATATATATATATATATATATATATATATATATATATATATATATATATATATATATATATATATATATATATATATATATATATATATATATATATATATATTGGCAGAGCTGTATGCCACCACGGGTCGGTATTTGGCGGTTACCGTAGGCCACGGAAGTGCTAACTGCAAGAACGCAGTCCCGGACCATCAGCGAGAGCTAGCCTAGGTTGTGGTGAGACTCAGGCATTGGGCCGCCGAATTCTCACAAAAGCCACATTATCCGGAAGCAGCTCTGACGGAGCGAATAGTGCCGCTCCCACCACCCAAATGCACTAATTCGCCCATTGGGATTGATGCCAGTAAGTTCCCAATTACGGTAACTGGTCGCAACGCCATATGATAAGAGTCGGATTTCGTTTTCGTACCACGATTCTGGGCTGGCACCTGCGCCGAGCTCTCTTAGTAAGGTCGTGTGACAACGGCTTGAAACGGCGAGACAACAACCGGTGCAGGGGTCTCCGTCCCGTAAAACCTGGCAGGCCTTCCAGTACGTTCCAAATTCATTGCCCGGTGGGAACCGGGCAGGAGTGGGATCAGATGTCCTT
The DNA here is from genome assembly GCF_029784165.1 of Wyeomyia smithii. Lineage (NCBI taxonomy): Eukaryota > Metazoa > Arthropoda > Insecta > Diptera > Culicidae > Wyeomyia > Wyeomyia smithii. The sequence continues at coordinate 1,748 of NW_026599012.1, read as the reverse complement.
TCCTGACTTGCGCCGGTCGGGGGTGTCATAGTTGCTCATAAGGCGCTATGGCAGCCGCCCCTAGCCATGGCCTCACTGCTTCGGCATAGACTACCATGGGACCAGATAGGCGACCACTCCAGTATGGATAAGGATAGCGGCTGGAAGGGGGACCCACTTAACAAAAATGAATAATGAACATAATGAAGATCAACAATTGGGCGCAGATGGGTTGAAAAACCCGTTTGCACGAGGAGGCATCCAGAGGTCTCCGCCGAGAAAGGCGGAGATGGATGCAGTAAAGGACGCCTGCGAAGACGGCAAAGGCAGTACGCCTACCGGATCGACGCAAGACATCGCAGTGGCTGGTCCACTGTTGATAAAGGCGGTCGGAAGACAGCGAGACACGCTACCGAAGGTAGTGGCGCTGTCGGAGCAGCTCGATGCCATAATCGAGTTTGCGAAAAGTCGCACCAACACGACGAAGTACCTGAAGCAGGCTCTCTACATGCTTCGGTCCTCCATCGATGCTGCGAAGAAGGAGCACGCCGAGCTCAAGGCAAGAGCGGTGGCGGCAGAGAAGAATGCAACGGAGGTGACCGGAAGGGCGACGAAGTCGGTCCAAACGGACACCTGCATGTTTGCAGCGGTTTGCGCCTCCGGGTCAGCCGCAAAAAGAGCAAGGCAGTCTCCGGGGGAAGCCCCCGAGAACAGCAAGAAACGGTTGGTTGTGCTAAGCCCGCGAGATAGCACACCAACGGCCTCCAAGTCCGCCGAAAAGTCTGCCGAAGTGGCAGCTACGGGAAACCCTTGGGTTACCGTGGGAGGAAGGAAGCGCCAAAAAGACAGCAAGCGCAACGACGAGAAGGCGACAAATCGTCCAAAAATGGGAAAGAAGGCGCGAAGCAGGGGCGACGCCCTCATACTCAAGACGGAGGGGTCCAAGTACTCCGAAGTCTTGAAGAAAATGAGAGGCGAAACCCAGCTCAAGGATCTGGGAGCGGATGTGCGGACCATCCGTCGTTCTCGCACCGGCGAGATGATCCTTGAGCTCCGTAAGGATGCTAAAAACAAGGGCGCTGCCTACTAGACGGTAGCCGAGCAGGTCCTCGGGAAAGATGTGCACGTTCGGACACTCATCTCAGAGCTGACTCTCCAGCTCAAAAACCTGGATGAAATCACCGAGAGGTGCGATATTGCACAGGCCCTCAAGGAGAAGTGCGAAGTGGAAGTAGCCACTGAGGTAATTCGCCTCCGAAAGGGTCCAGCGGGGACCCAGGTGGCCACTTTCCGGCTTGCATCGGCCGATGCAACTCTGGCCCTGAAGACAGCCAAACTTAAGTTTGGCTGGTCAGTATGTCCCCTGAGCATACTCCAGCAGCCGGACGTTTGCTTCAGGTGTTTCGAGGGAGGACACAAGTCCTGGACCTGCAAGGGGCCCGATAGGAGCCAGTTATGTAGGCGTTGTGGTGGTGCTGGCCATAAAGCTAAGACTGCGGGGAGCCTCCCAAGTGCTTGGTATGTACTGGAAAACGGGACGCCAAGCACTTTATGGGAGGCCCACGGTGCCCAGCCGGTAAGGCGGCCACGAAACCACGGGCGTGAGGGTGACACAATTGAACCTGAACCATTGCTATGCGGCACAGCAGCTGCTATACCAAGCAGCGTCTGAGTCGCGGTCGGACATCGCAATCGTATCGGACCCCTACTGCATTCCTCCCGGAAACGGTAATTGGGTTGCAGATAAGTCCAGTACGGCGGCCATATGC
>NW_026599011.1:0-7000 GCF_029784165.1 Wyeomyia smithii | reverse complement strand
TGGACCCATCAAGAAGTGATCCGTCAGTGTAGTACATATTGTCGCAGTTGATGTTTCGATATTTATTGGAAAAAATTTTAGGGATCTGCTGCACGCGTAAATGATCCGGGATTCCACGAGTTTCTTCTATCATGGATGTATCGAAAAACACAGTAGAATCAGAAGTATTTGATAAGTCGACACGATTTGGAATATTCGAAGAAGGGTTAATATTTTGGGACATGTGATTGAAATACAATGTCATAAAACGGGTTTGAGAATTAAGTTCGATTAACCTTTCAAAATTTTCAATCACGGGACGGTTCAAGACCTCACATTTGATTAGAATACGAGAAGACAGGCTCCAGAAGCGGTTTTTCAATGGTAGTACTCCAGCTAAAACCTCCAAACTCATCGTATGGGTCGACTGCATGCAACCTAAGGCGATACGCAAACAACGATATTGTATTCGCTCCAGTTTGATCAAATGTGTGTTTGCTGCGGAGCGGAAGCAGAAACACCCGTATTCAATAACAGACAATATCGTTGTTTGGTAAAGCCTTATAAGGTCTCCTGGATGGGCTCCCCACCATTGTCCGGTTATTGTACGAAGAAAATTCACTCTTTGTTGACATTTTTTCATCAGATACCTCACGTGACAACCCCAGGTGCCTTTAGAGTCGAACCAGACACCAAGATATTTGTGTACCAAAACCTGAGAAATCGTTTTACCCATTAATTGTGTTTGAAGCTGAGCAGGTTCATGCTTCCTAGAAAAAACTACTATCTCAGTCTTCTCCGGAGAGAATTCGATACCTAGCTGTAAAGCCCAAGCAGACAAATTGTCCAAGGTATCTTGCAATGGTCCTTGCAAATCGGCAGCTTTGGCTCCTGTAACAGAGATTACACTGTCGTCTGCAAGTTGTCTTATCGTGCATGAATTTGCCAGACATTCGTCGATGTCATTTACATAAAAGTTGTAAAGAAGGGGGCTTAAACATGAGCCCTGGGGAAGACCCATGTAGCTAATGCGAAAAGTTGCCAAATCGCCATGCGTAAAATGCATGTGCTTTTCGGACAACAAGTTGTGCAAAAAATTGTTCAAAATTGGAGAAAATCCTTGTCGGTGAAGTTTACCCGAAAGAATGTCAATAGAAACGGAATCAAAAGCCCCCTTAATGTCCAAGAACGCAGACGCCATTTGTTCTTTACGAGCATACGCCAGCTGAATATCTGTTGAAAGCAACGCAAGACAATCATTCGTCCCTTTGGCACGGCGGAAGCCAAATTGAGTTTCTGATAGTAGACCATTTGATTCGACCCAGTGGTCTAAACGACGGAGTATCATTTTTTCCATCAATTTCCGGATACAGGATAGCATTGCAATCGGCCTATAAGAGTTGTGATTAGAAGCTGGTTTCCCTGGTTTTTGGATGGCGATCACCTTCACTTGCCTCCAATCCTGCGGTACAATGTTTTGCTCCAGGAACTTATTGAACAAGTTCAACAAGCGCCTCTTGGCATTGCCGGGTAGATTCTTCAACAAGTTGAATTTGATTCTATCTAATCCAGGCGCGTTATTGTTACAGGACAGGAGGGCAACTGAAAGTTCTGCCATCGTAAAAGGTGATTCTATCGCGTCGTGGCCCGGAGACGCATCGCGAACAATATTTTGCTCAGGAACAGAGTCCGGACATACTTTCCTGGCAAAATCAAATATCCACCTACTTGAAGACTCCTCGCTTTCGTTGACCGTTACGCGATTCCGCATTCTTCGGGCTGTGTTCCAAAGAGTGCTCATCGATGTCTCCCTCGACGTCTCGTTCACGAACCGACGCCAATATCCACGTTTCTTTGCTTTAGCCAAGCTTTTAAGCTTGGTATCAAGCTCCGAATACCGTAAATAGTCGCCAGGTATACCTCCCGTCTGGTAGGCCTTAAACGCGTCGGATCTTTGCGTGTAGACATCGGAGCACTCTTGGTCCCACCACGGAGTGGGAGGCCGTTCTTTGATCGTTACGCCGGGATATTTCTTCGTTTGGGCTTGCAACGCGGCGTCGAGAATCAAGCCCGCGAGGAGGTTGTATTCTTCAAGTGGTGAATGATGTTGAATCGACTCGACCGCTTTTGAAATCATTTCCTCGTATAACTTCCAATCGACATTTCGTGTGAGGTCATACGGAATGTCAATTGGTCGCATGCGAGTTGACCCGTTAGTAATTGAAATAAGAATAGGCAGATGGTCGCTACCGTGAGGATCGAGGATTACCTTCCATGTGCAATCCAACCGTAGCGACGTCGAACATAAGGATAGATCCAAAGCGCTTGGGCGCGCTGGAGGTTTCGGGATACGTGTCATTTCACCGTTGTTTAAAATAGTCATGTCGAAGTCATCGCAAAGGTTATAGATTAAAGAGGAGCGGTTATCATTGTATGGGGAACCCCAAGCCACGCCATGAGAGTTGAAGTCTCCCAAAATCAAACGTGGCGAGGGAAGAAGTTCTATTAAATCAAAGAGCAGCCGTTGCCCAACCTGTGCTCTGGGGGGAATATATATTGAGGCAATACAAAGCTCTTTACCTTGTATTGTTATTGTCATTTGACATGCGACAACTTCGATGCCTGGAATCGAGGGGAGGTTAATACGATAGAAAGAATAGCACTTTTTAATCCCTAAAAGTACTCCTCCATATGGGGTGTCTCGATCAAGGCGAATAATATTAAAATCATGGAAGTTGAGATCAATATTTGAAGTAAGCCAAGTTTCACAAAGGGAAAATGCATCGCATTTGTTTTTATTTATCAAAACTTTAAACGAATCAATTTTTGGTAAAATACTTCTACAATTCCACTGTAAGACAGAGATAGAATCCTTCATATACGCAGTTGAATTAGGCATCGAAGGATACAATCGCTGCAAGGAGAGGCCATTGGGCAGTCAACTGCTTCAAAAATGATCTAACTGTTGGGAGGAATGCTGTAAGAAAAATTTTAATTGGATCGGGTACATTGAAAGTTTCAAAAATCCAGTCCACAATGTCAGAAAATTTCACTAATCCAGAGTTTGTTTCATCAACTGGGAGTGTAAAAGGAGCAACTGGGGTTTTAGATGTTCCTGGCAGTGCTGGGAACTCCTTCTGGGACTTTAAATTTGCCAGCCCAGGAGGAGTTTGCTTCGGTTTTTCCGCAGCACTGTTTGGTTTGTTTGTAACCTTCATTTCACTTTGAGAAATCTTAGGACCTTTTCTGGGAAGTTTAGGAGAGGAAACACTTTTCCTCTTTCTAGACTCCCCAGGATTGGCGTAAGATGCTCCCGCTGGTGAATCGTCAGAATCGGTTTCCTCAGAGGGCAACAGATCGAAGGGGTTCGAAGTAACGGGAGAAGTGGTAACGGTCTTCTTCAGCATGTCAGCGTAGGAACGCTTTGAACGCTCTTTGAGAGACCGTTTTATTTTATCCCTGCGCTGCATGTACACCGCACATGTCGAGAGCTCATGCAGATTTTCTCCGCAGTGAATACACTTTTCAGCGTTAACACTGCAAGAATCTTCCGCATGAGACTCCCCACACTTGCCACAACGTGCCTTATTGCAGCAGTAGGCGGCTGTATGGCCTAACTGCTTGCAATTCAGGCAGTTCATGACGCGGGGCACGTAGAGCCTCACAGGGAGACGAACCCGGTGGATCGAGACGTGGCTTGGTAGTGCAGACCCGGCGAACGTAACTCGAAACGAGTCTGACGGAGTGTATACTGTTTTGCCACCGATGATCGATGCTGACCGCAATTGCTTGCAGTCGAGCACCTTTACTTCGGGACACGTTTTGTTCTTCTTAAAGCACCCTTTGGCACTTTGCAGTATACACTCGACGGACAGACTCGAATCGGTTATGACACCGTCGATCTCCACGTCTCGTGCGGGTATGTAAACGCGATACTCGCGTGTGAAGAGCTCAGAGCAAGCTATATCGTTGGCCTCTTTCAGGTTACCGACCACGACACGGAGCTTGTTAGGCCGGACCTTGGAAATTTCGGTCACGCCCTTGTACTCCTTCGTCAGGTCTTTAGAAATCTGCAAGAGGTTCAACTTTTTCGATTTCGGTCCTGCCTTTGGCCGAAAATAAACAGTATAGCTGCCCTGGGCTCCGTCTGGGTAAAGCCTGGGGCGAGGGGGGACTGAAGAATGAACAGGGGAGGGGGTAACAGAAGGGTCAGGGTCAGAGGGGTTCGGGGATGGTGGCGCGGGAGGCGAGGGATCTACATCCATCGCGCTATGTTTAGCGCACTAGCGCTGACAAGAACACGTACCTTTTTATTTCTCCCTTCCAGTAAGGTTGGTTGTCCGATCGTTCGAAGTAGCAGCCGTTACAGCCAGCAGCACCAATACAGCAGCACCAAACAGCCACCAGCAGCGAGCCAGGTGTGAGATCACTCCACACAGCGATACGACTCGCTGACACTGATGGCTTCTTCTTTTTCCTCGTTTGTGTCTCGTCCACTGCTGTAGCACAATCCAGCCAGCAGCCAAATCGGCTTACGCACCAGCTGGCAGTCACGATGCGAAACAGTTGCACAAAGGAACGACCTTGAACCCGGATTTATTTCACTCGACCAGGCAAACAATGCCAACACTTGTTCACACGTCTTTTGTTTTATACTCTATCGGACCGATCACCAAACACGTCCAGTACTGATGCGTGTTCGGCACAGAATGGATTATTATTATTATTATTATTATTATTATTATTATTATTATCATTATTATTATTATTATTATTATTTTTATTATTATTATTATTATTATTATTATTATCATTATTATTATTATTATTATTATTATTATTATTTTTTTTTCTTCACATAACATTTATTTGACACGGCACAAATACAATTTAATGTTTAACGGCGCCAATTATATCTGATGACTTAAAAACTAAAGCAAATTTTTTATCCTCGCTGCCGACTACGAGCTGAAATTAAGTCTAACTTAAAACTAGCATGGAATTTCCAATCTGTGTTTTGTTGTTCAATGGTCGTCTGATAATCGTCGAATGGCATGTATGGATTCGTACTGCTGAGCCACGATGTCGTGAGTTGGGACAGAGGCTCGTAGTCCTTGGGTCCTGGTTCTATTGTGCGGGGTCTGGTTGCTGGTTTTGTGCTTAAGGTTCAAACGTGTTCTTGTCGTTTTGTTGGGTGTAGACGGAGGGGAATGGGACTAGACTGGGGCATGGATGGATTTAAGGAAAACGTATATAAGGGTCATGTAGGGTAGGTCACGGCTCGCCAAGACATCACGAACAGGAACAGCTGGCCGTCTACCTCCGGCCTGAAGGGAAGCTACAAGTTTAGACCTGGCGTCACGGTGAACAGGGCATGACCAAACAACGTGCTCTATGTCGTGATAACCTTCACCACAGGCACAGATACCGCTTTCTTCGAGCCCAATACGACGGAGATGCGCGTCAAATCTATAGTGGTTGGACATAAGCCGAGACATCACGCAAATGAAATCTCGACCTACATCCAACCCCTTGAACCACGGGTTCGTCGATACCTTGGGAATTATGGAATGTAACCACCTTCCCAATTCCCCTTTAGTCCATGAATTTTGCCAACTGATGATCGTATTCTGACGTACAAATGCGAAAAATTCATTGTAAGCAATTGGTCTTTCATAAATATCGCCGTTTATTGCACCCACCTTAGCCAAAGAGTCCGCTTTCTCATTGCCCGGTATCGAGCAGTGAGAAGGGACCCACGCTAAGGTAATCTGAAACGATTTTTCGGATAAAGCACTCAAATGTTCCCGTATTTTCCCCAGGAAATACGGAGAGTGCTTAACATCTTTCATCGATCGGAGAGCCTCGATAGAACTGAGACTGTCCGTAAAGATGAAATAATGGTCCGTGGGCATTTTTTCGATAATCTCTAGGGTGTACTGAATTGCAGCTAATTCTGCGACGTAAACAGAAGCAGGATTATCGAGCTTATAGGAGACGGCTAAATGATTATTGAAGATACCGAAGCCAGTGGACCCATCCAGAAGTGATCCGTCAGTGTAGATCATATTGTCGCAGTTGATGTTTCGATATTTATTGGAAAAAATTTTAGGGATCTGCTGCACGCGTAAATGATCCGGGATTCCACGAATTTCTTCTATCATGGATGTATCGAAGAACACAGTAGAATCAGAAGTATTTAATAAGTTGACACGATTTGGAATGTTCGGAGAAGGGTTAATATTCTGAGACATGTGATTGAAATAAGACAAAATCAAGGTATTATTAAAGCTCTTGCCGCTGCTGAACAAAGTGGAATAAACTGGAAAGAAGCACTACAGGAATACGTACACATCTACAATAGGACATTCACGGCGCATTCACGCTTAGGAGTAATTCCTTTCGAGCTTCTTGTAGGTTGGAAATACCGTGGAATATTTCCAAGTTTGTGGGATTCGAAAAGCGTTGTTGAAGTGGATAGAGCAAATGTAAAAGAAAATGATGTTCCAGCTTAATTGATCAGCAAGATATACGCTTATAAGTGCAGAGGTGCAACGGAAAATGATATTGTTCACGGAGATAGAGTAGTAATAGCTATACCAAAAAAAGAATAAGCTAGATCCAACTTTTTCTAAAGAAGAGTATAAAGTACTTACACGACAGGGTGCTAAGATAGTTGTGAGAAGCGAGGATAGTGTTCAGTATGCACGTAACATTCAAGATGCTAAGCGAGTTTCAGACTCAAGTGCAACTAACGTGGGGAATACCGAGGACATAAGAATTCATCTTCGGCAATAGAGTCAAATAGGTCACATTGTTCACCAGTAACTACGATTAGAGATGAATTTTAAGAGATAAATAAGCCATACGCGAAACCGAAGAGAGCACTTACTAAACCAAACAAGTTCAAGGACATAATTTTGTATCATATATTTGAATAGTTTAATAGTAATAGTCGACGGGCAGAGTAGAGGAGAAGGAAATTGTAGAGTATGAGTATGAATACAACAAATATGTTAAC
>NW_026599010.1:6103-7000 GCF_029784165.1 Wyeomyia smithii | reverse complement strand
CAAGCACATTCTCTCGTTGATCGATTTCCAGTTGATCGCGCAATCCTGCATTCTGCCTAATACACAAAAACCCGTTCCCAGCTCGTTGATTACTTCACCGCTCTGGTTGAACACCTCCTGACCTTTGGAACAGATCTCCTGCAGTGATAAAGTTGCGGAATTCTAACTACTTAAGCAGCACTCTGTCTCCGCCTACACAATTTAGCGACTTGCAGTTACAGGTCTCGAGTTTACATTCGTGGTTAATGCCGAATGTGCCGAGTTATATTTTCTTGTTTGTATTGTAATTGTTTAGGTAGGTTGCCTCACTAGGGCCAAGCTACCGAGTCTCGTGATAGAGCCGCTATCTTAGGTACAGCGTTTCAGACAACGCGTTTCTCAATTCAGCCACTTGCTCCGGGTTAGACGCTGTTGTGTGCCGCCCCTAACCTGAGAAACAGACGCTCAGAGAGGTTGTGATTTTTGAAGTAGAATACTTCTCTCAGGAAGTTCGGCTACATAGGGATTTGAAATGAAAATCTAAAACCGAAAAAAGTGAAAAATATGTCCAATTTCAAATGTTAATAAATTGGTTAGTATTCGATGGATTTCCTTCGTTCTTGCAGCAATGGATTGAAAAATCTTCTAATATTCCTCTCAAAAGCAGATAATTGTAATTTTATTATTCACAGTATTGCACTATTGAAAATAGTCCATCCTTGTCAAAACAAAAAATTCGACCTCTGATTGGTCGTTATATGATTGCTTCCCAAGCACGGTCGACAGAATCATATACCTTGCAATTTAAAACATGCTATTTGGCCTATATAAGAGCCACTCATAATAGCTCTAGACAGCGACAACAGCAGTCGTCCTCCCTTAGCAGCATCACTAGCAGTGCAGTGGATACCAACGATG
>NW_026599010.1:0-5603 GCF_029784165.1 Wyeomyia smithii | reverse complement strand
AATAAGAATAAGAATATAGAATAAGAATAAGAATAAGAATAAGAATAAGAATAAGAATAAGAATAAGAATAAGAATAAGAATAAGAATAAGAATAAGAATAAGAATAAGAATAAGAATAAGAATAAGAATAAGAATAAGAATAAGAATAAGAATAAGAATAAGAATAAGAATAAGAATAAGAATAAGAATAAGAATAAGAATAAGAATAAGAATAAGAATAAGAATAAGAATAAGAATAAGAATAAGAATAAGAATAAGAATAAGAATAAGAATAAGAATAAGAATAAGAATAAGAATAAGAATAAGAATAAGAATAAGAATAAGAATAAGAATAAGAATAAGAATAAGAATAAGAATAAGAATAAGAATAAGAATAAGAATAAGAATAAGAATAAGAATAAGAATAAGAATAAGAATAAGAATAAGAATAAGAATAAGAATAAGAATAAGAATAAGAATAAGAATAAGAATAAGAATAAGAATAAGAATAAGAATAAGAATAAGAATAAGAATAAGAATAAGAATAAGAATAAGAATAAGAATAAGAATAAGAATAAGAATAAGAATAAGAATAAGAATAAGAATAAGAATAAGAATAAGAATAAGAATAAGAATAAGAATAAGAATAAGAATAAGAATAAGAATAAGAATAAGAATAAGAATAAGAATAAGAATAAGAATAAGAATAAGAATAAGAATAAGAATAAGAATAAGAATAAGAATAAGAATAAGAATAAGAATAAGAATAAGAATAAGAATAAGAATAAGAATAAGAATAAGAATAAGAATAAGAATAAGAATAAGAATAAGAATAAGAATAAGAATAAGAATAAGAATAAGAATAAGAATAAGAATAAGAATAAGAATAAGAATAAGAATAAGAATAAGAATAAGAATAAGAATAAGAATAAGAATAAGAATAAGAATAAGAATAAGAATAAGAATAAGAATAAGAATAAGAATAAGAATAAGAATAAGAATAAGAATAAGAATAAGAATAAGAATAAGAATAAGAATAAGAATAAGAATAAGAATAAGAATAAGAATAAGAATAAGAATAAGAATAAGAATAAGAATAAGAATAAGAATAAGAATAAGAATAAGAATAAGAATAAGAATAAGAATAAGAATAAGAATAAGAATAAGAATAAGAATAAGAATAAGAATAAGAATAAGAATAAGAATAAGAATAAGAATAAGAATAAGAATAAGAATAAGAATAAGAATAAGAATAAGAATAAGAATAAGAATAAGAATAAGAATAAGAATAAGAATAAGAATAAGAATAAGAAGAATAAGAATAAGAATAAGAATAAGAATAAGAATAAGAATAAGAATAAGAATAAGAATAAGAATAAGAATAAGAATAAGAATAAGAATAAGAATAAGAATAAGAATAAGAATAAGAATAAGAATAAGAATAAGAATAAGAATAAGAATAAGAATAAGAATAAGAATAAGAATAAGAATAAGAATAAGAATAAGAATAAGAATAAGAATAAGAATAAGAATAAGAATAAGAATAAGAATAAGAATAAGAATAAGAATAAGAATAAGAATAAGAATAAGAATAAGAATAAGAATAAGAATAAGAATAAGAATAAGAATAAGAATAAGAATAAGAATAAGAATAAGAATAAGAATAAGAATAAGAATAAGAATAAGAATAAGAATAAGAATAAGAATAAGAATAAGAATAAGAATAAGAATAAGAATAAGAATAAGAATAAGAATAAGAATAAGAATAAGAATAAGAATAAGAATAAGAATAAGAATAAGAATAAGAATAAGAATAAGAATAAGAATAAGAATAAGAATAAGAATAAGAATAAGAATAAGAATAAGAATAAGAATAAGAATAAGAATAAGAATAAGAATAAGAATAAGAATAAGAATAAGAATAAGAATAAGAATAAGAATAAGAATAAGAATAAGAATAAGAATAAGAATAAGAATAAGAATAAGAATAAGAATAAGAATAAGAATAAGAATAAGAATAAGAATAAGAATAAGAATAAGAATAAGAATAAGAATAAGAATAAGAATAAGAATAAGAATAAGAATAAGAATAAGAATAAGAATAAGAATAAGAATAAGAATAAGAATAAGAATAAGAATAAGAATAAGAATAAGAATAAGAATAAGAATAAGAATAAGAATAAGAATAAGAATAAGAATAAGAATAAGAATAAGAATAAGAATAAGAATAAGAATAAGAATAAGAATAAGAATAAGAATAAGAATAAGAATAAGAATAAGAATAAGAATAAGAATAAGAATAAGAATAAGAATAAGAATAAGAATAAGAATAAGAATAAGAATAAGAATAAGAATAAGAATAAGAATAAGAATAAGAATAAGAATAAGAATAAGAATAAGAATAAGAATAAGAATAAGAATAAGAATAAGAATAAGAATAAGAATAAGAATAAGAATAAGAATAAGAATAAGAATAAGAATAAGAATAAGAATAAGAATAAGAATAAGAATAAGAATAAGAATAAGAATAAGAATAAGAATAAGAATAAGAATAAGAATAAGAATAAGAATAAGAATAAGAATAAGAATAAGAATAAGAATAAGAATAAGAATAAGAATAAGAATAAGAATAAGAATAAGAATAAGAATAAGAATAAGAATAAGAATAAGAATAAGAATAAGAATAAGAATAAGAATAAGAATAAGAATAAGAATAAGAATAAGAATAAGAATAAGAATAAGAATAAGAATAAGAATAAGAATAAGAATAAGAATAAGAATAAGAATAAGAATAAGAATAAGAATAAGAATAAGAATAAGAATAAGAATAAGAATAAGAATAAGAATAAGAATAAGAATAAGAATAAGAATAAGAATAAGAATAAGAATAAGAATAAGAATAAGAATAAGAATAAGAATAAGAATAAGAATAAGAATAAGAATAAGAATAAGAATAAGAATAAGAATAAGAATAAGAATAAGAATAAGAATAAGAATAAGAATAAGAATAAGAATAAGAATAAGAATAAGAATAAGAATAAGAATAAGAATAAGAATAAGAATAAGAATAAGAATAAGAATAAGAATAAGAATAAGAATAAGAATAAGAATAAGAATAAGAATAAGAATAAGAATAAGAATAAGAATAAGAATAAGAATAAGAATAAGAATAAGAATAAGAATAAGAATAAGAATAAGAATAAGAATAAGAATAAGAATAAGAATAAGAATAAGAATAAGAATAAGAATAAGAATAAGAATAAGAATAAGAATAAGAATAAGAATAAGAATAAGAATAAGAATAAGAATAAGAATAAGAATAAGAATAAGAATAAGAATAAGAATAAGAATAAGAATAAGAATAAGAATAAGAATAAGAATAAGAATAAGAATAAGAATAAGAATAAGAATAAGAATAAGAATAAGAATAAGAATAAGAATAAGAATAAGAATAAGAATAAGAATAAGAATAAGAATAAGAATAAGAATAAGAATAAGAATAAGAATAAGAATAAGAATAAGAATAAGAATAAGAATAAGAATAAGAATAAGAATAAGAATAAGAATAAGAATAAGAATAAGAATAAGAATAAGAATAAGAATAAGAATAAGAATAAGAATAAGAATAAGAATAAGAATAAGAATAAGAATAAGAATAAGAATAAGAATAAGAATAAGAATAAGAATAAGAATAAGAATAAGAATAAGAATAAGAATAAGAATAAGAATAAGAATAAGAATAAGAATAAGAATAAGAATAAGAATAAGAATAAGAATAAGAATAAGAATAAGAATAAGAATAAGAATAAGAATAAGAATAAGAATAAGAATAAGAATAAGAATAAGAATAAGAATAAGAATAAGAATAAGAATAAGAATAAGAATAAGAATAAGAATAAGAATAAGAATAAGAATAAGAATAAGAATAAGAATAAGAATAAGAATAAGAATAAGAATAAGAATAAGAATAAGAATAAGAATAAGAATAAGAATAAGAATAAGAATAAGAATAAGAATAAGAATAAGAATAAGAATAAGAATAAGAATAAGAATAAGAATAAGAATAAGAATAAGAATAAGAATAAGAATAAGAATAAGAATAAGAATAAGAATAAGAATAAGAATAAGAATAAGAATAAGAATAAGAATAAGAATAAGAATAAGAATAAGAATAAGAATAAGAATAAGAATAAGAATAAGAATAAGAATAAGAATAAGAATAAGAATAAGAATAAGAATAAGAATAAGAATAAGAATAAGAATAAGAATAAGAATAAGAATAAGAATAAGAATAAGAATAAGAATAAGAATAAGAATAAGAATAAGAATAAGAATAAGAATAAGAATAAGAATAAGAATAAGAATAAGAATAAGAATAAGAATAAGAATAAGAATAAGAATAAGAATAAGAATAAGAATAAGAATAAGAATAAGAATAAGAATAAGAATAAGAATAAGAATAAGAATAAGAATAAGAATAAGAATAAGAATAAGAATAAGAATAAGAATAAGAATAAGAATAAGAATAAGAATAAGAATAAGAATAAGAATAAGAATAAGAATAAGAATAAGAATAAGAATAAGAATAAGAATAAGAATAAGAATAAGAATAAGAATAAGAATAAGAATAAGAATAAGAATAAGAATAAGAATAAGAATAAGAATAAGAATAAGAATAAGAATAAGAATAAGAATAAGAATAAGAATAAGAATAAGAATAAGAATAAGAATAAGAATAAGAATAAGAATAAGAATAAGAATAAGAATAAGAATAAGAATAAGAATAAGAATAAGAATAAGAATAAGAATAAGAATAAGAATAAGAATAAGAATAAGAATAAGAATAAGAATAAGAATAAGAATAAGAATAAGAATAAGAATAAGAATAAGAATAAGAATAAGAATAAGAATAAGAATAAGAATAAGAATAAGAATAAGAATAAGAATAAGAATAAGAATAAGAATAGGAATAGGAATAGGAATAGGAATAGGAATAGGAATAGGAATAGGAATAGGAATAAGAATAAGAATAAGAATAAGAATAAGAATAAGAATAAGAATAAGAATAAGAATAAGAATAAGAATAAGAATAAGAATAAGAATAAGAATAAGAATAAGAATAAGAATACGAATAAGAATAAGAATAAGAATAAGAATAAGAATAAGAATAAGAATAAGAATAATAATAAGAATAAGAATAAGATTGAGAATAAGAATAAGAATAAGAATAAGAATAAGAATAAGAATAAGAATAAGAATAAGAATAAGAATAAGAATAAGAATAAGAATAAAAATAAAAATAAGAATAAAAATAAGAATAGGAATATAGTTAGGCTATCCTACTACCAAGGCTTGTCTTCGAGGTCTTAGGATTACGAGCCGATATTATTACAAGTAAATTAATCAACATCAACACAGTCCATATAATTCGTCAGTTAATGATTGTAATAATCATTTTGATTTCATTATTTCAGTCAAGAAAACATTTCCGCACAAAAAAGAACTGAAAAATAAGAACTGACCTTTAATGATTCAATGTTATTGAAACGATCGAAAGATAAAATCTCAAAACATAGTTCATCATTTTTGCCTACCAGCGTTTGTTTTTTCCTATTCTTTGACC
>NW_026599008.1:5000-7238 GCF_029784165.1 Wyeomyia smithii | reverse complement strand
GGGCGGTAACACTAGCATGGGTGGGTCAGCCCTCCAAAGTTAGTGGGACATTTGGACTCGATTGGGTCACTCTAAATGGGTCAAAACAGGATTTTTTGAAATTTGACCTTTTGGGTACCTACACGTTAGTACAAGGGACATCAGAATTCATTTTAGATGTATGGTTTCTTGAGAAAAGTATCTTATTTTGATCCCTAAAATCCGAAAATCATATGTGCCTAAGCGATTTTTAAATCGACCCCACCCTAATATATATATATATATATATATATATATATTAGGGTGGGTCGATTTAAAAATCGCTAGGCACATATGATTTTCGGATTTTAGGGATCAAAATAAGATACTTTTCTCAAGAAACCATACATCTAAAATGAATTCTGATGTCCCTTGTACTAACGTGTAGGTACCCAAAAGGTCAAATTTCAAAAAATCCTGTTTTGACCCATTTAGAGTGACCCAATCGAGTCCAAATGTCCCCACTAAACTTTGGAGGGCTGACCCACCCATGCTAGTGTTACCCCCCTGGGACCCCCCTAGGGGGTCTCCCATACAAAATATAAAAAAATATCAAAAAATCACCATTTTTGGCACTTTATATGACAAAAATCAGTGTGAAATGGCTATTATTTTTCCGCACAAATGAAGTTTCTAGGAAAAAAATGTTTTTTTTTGTTTTTGGATTATTGTTTTCTCTTTAAAAATTTATTCGATCAGAACATAGGAAAGAAACTAAAAATTATTGTTTGAAGTCTTTTTTGGTTTCAACACTGGGCAATTTCGCACGGCCACTGGGCAATGTCGCCTCCATAACAGCCTCTACATTCTCCGATATTACTCGTTTGGAAACGCTAGCTAGTAGTTGAACGTGTTGTTTCCGTTCCTTGTATATGTAATGGAATATGCGGATCAGTAAATGGTGAATCATCTTCATTTAAATAAGCTATCAATGTTTCATACGGAATGATTCGTGTGAATGGTGGTTCAAATACGTTATTTTTATCAGTCAAATCGATCATTTACGTGTAATCGAAGCAATGGAAGTTTATATCTGGTTTTTTATATTCTCTAAGTTCCGATGGGTCTTCAACATTGTCTCGATATCGTAAAATTTTCTTGATAGCAGAGTCGCGCACCTCTTTCCTATCATCAAACAACATTGATAGCAAGATATTTTCCGAATGTGCAAAATATGGATTATTTTTAATTACACGATTGACAACAGTGCGTAAATTTGGCTCCAGAAATTGTGCCCAAGTAATGTACTTGAAAAATAATACACTACCGTACACGACAGAGCTGTAATACTTGATATTAAAATACATTGGCACATAAACCTTAATTATAAATTCAACCAGAATTCTTAAATTTTTAAGTGGTTTTTTCATCGTCACATATAATCGTAATAATCTAGCGGCCTTGGTGAGCCAGCGAGAATGTACAATTTTCCCTGGTTTTATGTTAGCCAGATCCACAGAAACCACGCCATTAGAAATTGCATGTGCCATGTCGTATAAGTACTGCGAATCGGTGGAATATTCGTGCTGTTCTGCAACAGGAGGCATATTTTCCAACGCAATTCTCTGAAAGTCGCTCACCACCTAAAAATATATAATAATTAAATAAATTCATTATGATTTCACCATTCAAAATGTTAGAAAATTATAATAAATGAGTGATAGCAATGACTTACCGGAAGAGCTTCAGAATTTTAAATTTGCTTGCTTAGTTTCCCGGTTGTTGATGTTGGTCCAGTGGTGGATGATTTATCCAAAACCCCAAACAAATGTCGAAACGGAAGTTCGTTGAAGTGTAGAAGGCAAACAAACCAATGCAATGGTCTTTTTAGCAGCAATTCGAATCTTCGTATAATTCCACCGTGTGTGCCAGTGTTTGTTGGCTCACCGTCAGTGCATATGCCAATCAATGCATCCAGAGATATGTTTTTATCGTTGAAAAATTCATTAAATTTTGTTGTTTTGTATTCAGCACTTTCCTCTACCAGTCTTGCGTAACCAATCAATCGAGAATTCGGTTCTCTCAAAATAACAAGGTGAGGTTCTTTTACCATCCTACTATGATACTTACCATCAATTTTTTCTCTCGTATAAGTATCATATTTTCTGCCGTCGAATGAAAACGCTATTAAACTGAAATCATCAAACCTTTTGCGGAGCACTATTCGTCTGCATTTCTCTCTTTCTCTACGAACTTTCGTTTTACCCATGATGAGAGGTT
>NW_026599007.1:0-7506 GCF_029784165.1 Wyeomyia smithii | reverse complement strand
AGGTGTTAAACTCGCGCTGGAGGCAAGAGGCATCCGCTATCGAGCGGATCTTCAGGTATAACTTCAGATCGTCAGCGAAGGATAAACAGGGTCCTTTAAGTACACAGTTTACATCATTGAAGTATAATAGGAAGAATAACGGTCCCAAATGGCTGCCTTGCGGGATTCCAGACGAGGCCGAAAAAGGCTCTGCTTGAAGATCGTCGATAGTCACGATCAGTTTACGACCAACAAGGTAGGAATGACACCAACGCAACATACTGCCGCTAAGACCGAGTCTTTCGAGCTTAGCAATCGTAATGGCATGATTGATGTTATCGAAAGCCGCAGATAAATCGGTATATATGACGTCCGTTTGAGCGCGATCCCCCAGGCTTTCCGCAACATATGACGTCAAGCACAGTAGATTTGTATTGGTAGATCTACCTGAGACGAACCCGTGTTGATCATCGCTCAGGTATTGTTTGCAGTGAGACAGCAACGGAGCCATGATCACAAGCTCAAACAACTTGGATATTGCACATAACGACGAAATTCCTCGATAGTTATTGACATCCTTCCGATCTCCTTTTTTGTGAACGGGGAACATAAATGCAGTTTTCCATGCAGACGGAAAAACCCCACTAGAAAGGGACAAACCAAACACGAGCTGAAGAGAGATTAGCAGGTTCTCAATGTGCTTCTTTAAAAACGCGGAAGGAATTCCATCCGGGCCGGATTTTGTCGATGATTTTAATATAGAGGCGGCACTAGAGATCATGGTTTCATCTATGGTAAATCCACTCAGAGTATTCCCAACTGTTAGTGGAACGTTGCTAGCAGCCAGGGTAACTTGCTCAGGTGGGATTACTTCGTCGCAAAAAGTTAGTGCGAATTTCTCCGCAAAGAGTTGACAGATGTTTTTCGGCTCAGAGGCGACTCTACCATTCAGAGTCATGGTTGAAGGAAGACTCGATTCCTTACGCTGGGCGTTGACGTACCTCCAGAATGTTTTTGGTTTAGCCTTAAGGTTTAGCTGGATATTTTGCAGGTGTCTTCTGAAACAGTTCTGACTGGTCGTTTTGTATACTGTATTCAGCCTTTTATATTGGTCGCGCAACACAAGTGTACCAAACCTGGAATATTTTCTAAGCGCAGCTCTTTTTTTTGGTCCTCAGCGTGCGCAGCTCACGAGTCATCCAAGGCTTACTGTTTGGCGAATGAACTGTTTTGGGAACGTGCCGGTCAATTGCGTGCAATAATACGTGCGAAAGAGTTAACGCAGCGTTGTCAGCATCCTGTTCGCCGAGAACAGCAAGCCAGTCGATAGTAGCAAAAAATTCAGAAATGCTTCGATGGTCAGCTTTCCGAAAGTCGTATTAATCAGGTGAGATGGGTTTAGTTTGACTTAACCACTGGTTCTTGAGGACCAGAATCAAAGGAGGGTGGTGCCTAACTTGCTTGACCAAAGGTGATGGAGCAAGCGAACAACAGGGGCAATGTCTTGTGCGCTGACGAAACATAAATCCAGACAGCGATTGTTTTCGTTGGTCACGTGGTTGATATGTCGTAACGTGGCGGAGCTATAACATTCCAAAAGCCGTATTGCTCCGATGTTCAAAGTGGAATGATCTGGATCCCCATGAAAAAACCGTTACTCGATGGTTGCCATGAAATAGCAGGTAGATTAAAGTCCCCGATAACAACAAGCTCGTCTGTTGCAACGCCCATTTCAACTATTGACATGACGGACCGGGAATGAACCTCGAGCAATGTATCATCGCGTACTCGATCAGGTGGAATGTATATAGCACACAGGAAGACTTTGCGGTTCGCGAGCTCAATGCACACCCACACCTGCTCGAGACTCTCCCACAGATCATCTACTATTTCTTTAGCTTTCAGTCTCCTATTGACCGCGACAAGTACACCACCGCCAGATAATTTCCGACTATTTGCGGGCCCGCGGTCGCAACGGAAAACTTCGAATTCGGGACCGAACACCTGATGAGATAATGTTCGTGAGTCGAGCCAAGTCTCAGTCAACACGATAATATCGTAACAGTCGTCGGATGCAGCCAGGAGGTAATCATTCACATCACAATTCATGCCTCCAGCGTTTTGGTAGTAGATGCGCACATCGTTGTCCACGAGACGGCCCGCAATGCATGGGTTTAATTGCAAGTCAGCAGGGCTAGAAAATGATTCATCGGGTACCGAGGGTTCATTACATAAACTACGTGGGTACTCGCCTGCAGTTACAGATTGGAAGACTCCACTACCACAACCAACCACAGGACCGGGACGACTGTAAAGAGCGCAGGCTGCGATTAGCTCGACTGGGTTGGAAGGGCCAGGAGCTTCCATAATACTTTCTACAGTGCGGCCCGGTTGCAGAGATGAGTGAAGAAGGGATCCGTTGTAATCTGAACACGCTGGTTGCTCGTCGTAGTAGCTTGTTGACGGAACAGGGTTAAAATTGGAGAATCGGTTGCAAACAGAACTAACTGATTGTTTATTGCAGCAGCTTGTAGATGGAGATTGGCTGAAACTGTTCGAATCATCACCGAAAGAAAGTTTGGTATTACACGTATACTTGCCTGAGACTGCAGGCTGGGAAACTCCTTCAAAACCTCCGATAACAGGGCCAGGACGACTATGATGGCAGCGAGCTAATAAAGATGCGTGGCGAATAAAGTTGACGAAAAGACAAGGCTCGACTGTTACGGGGTTAGAAGGAGCTCCCCATCATGCATCGTTGCGTGCATCCTGGCAGACCGGTAGTTCCAAAACATCCATGCTCGACGAGCCTAGGGTTGGTAGAGTTGCCGTTTCCGGATGATCCACTGGTGACAAACTGACAACTCTCGGCAGGTTTTTTGCACGGTTGTCCTCGAATTCACGAAACCGAATATGTTCGGGCCATGAGTCGCAAGACAATGCTTTTTCTTTATATCGTCCGCTTATGCCAATCTTGAATGACACATAGTTAAGCGACACATAGTTAAGGGGAAGGATCCCCTTAGAAACCAGCTTGACCACTTCAAGTCTGACGTTGGCTGCCAATTCCAGACACTCCATAACGAACGACGCAACTTGTTTCTCAGAAGTGTTCGGATGGAAGGCAGATAAATAAACCCAGGTTAGGTCATCTTCACAGCGAGGATCAAGGGAAACTGAAGAAACAGCACTGGCCGCTTTTGTTCCCAATTTGATGGGATCAACAACTACGTTGATAGAATTCCCGTTGGAGTCACGGAGACGTTTAGCTGATTGTGCCGCGCGGTTGGTACGGTGGATAGCAGGCCAGGGGTTTGGCGAAGAGAAAGGTGTAGAAGTGACGGGAATTCCGTCAACTTTGGCAAATAGAGTTTTCATGGTACTGTTTAGCTTTTCGAATTCCCCCTGTATAGATTGCACCGCTGCAGGTAGAGCGGAAATTTTTTTCATCAAATCCGCTCATCAAGCCACGAAAGTGCGCGTTTGACAACAGCAGCGCGCAGCCATCGCATAGCCAAAACAGATTGTTGCGATACTGCCCAAGATGCTGTCGAAGAGGTACGTCGACATTAACGCAGATTGCATGAAACGAAGCACCACAGTAACCGCGACAGACGACGGCGTCAGCATCGGATACCTTCTTTTTGCATCGCTTTCAAGTCATGTTATGCTTTTTGCAAAACTTTTCCGCACTTTAAGGTGGATTAACAACCTTCTCGCAGCAGTCTTCTTAAACAATTTACACAACGTAAAAAAAAATTGTTTGAGCCCTTTTATTCTCCAACGATTTTAGGCCAGAATTCTTTATACTGCGCCCTCCGTTGTATAGCAACGAACAAACACAAGCTGCGACGGTGCGGCTTGGTCCGTACCTAACGAAACAATAGCGCTCGTCTGTTTATATACGGTAGCGTTACAACCTTACTTTACTTGGCCGTTTTTCGCACTATTTCAATTGAATTTCGTGAGAACTTCACAGTGAGCACTATTCAACGCACTATATCTTTTTACTGAAACGATTGTACTTTGGAATATTCGCAAAATAAGCACGCTTTGTTTTGCTCATCTTCATCTTGAAGAGAAAGAGTTTTCTTTCCTCTTAACAACTGCGAGCTTACATTCAATATGCATCACACCATCTGCTGTAGAGAGAGCGCAGAGTAATAGTTTCTCTGACGAAAAAAACGCTCCTAATTTGACAGAGCAAAAATCCAGTGAAACTCTTGTAAATTGCTCATCCGCGCACGCAAGAAAAATTAAATAAATTGCTCGGCGACCAACTGAGCATTGCGTTACCGTTCACATCGCTCTGGGGTGCGACAAAAACAGTATAAAATCGAACTTTCTGCAGAATCCGCACCCATGGTGAGTTGTGAATCTTCCTATAATATTAAATTCGAAAACGGTTAGGATGTGGCTTCAATGTGAACCTAAATGTTTTGATATTTGGCCAACTTCTCTTCTAGTAAAGGAGAAGCTAACGAAAACTACTCCCTCTTAAACTGAGAGAGCTAATAAATGTTTATCCCTAACACGTGATGATAAAGAGTGAAAAGGAACTCTGCGACTGAAATACTCTACGCCTAAATGTGGATGATTACTCACTCTGTGTGAGAGAAAGTCTAGTTCTCCAAGGGGTTTGGAAGGTAGAAATGGAAATTTGGGCAAAAATCAAGAGAACGGAAGAAGCCTGGGAAGAAGACACTTCAAAGGATTCAGAATAAACTTTTGAAAATGATTTTGAAGCGTCCTCCCTGGTTTAGCACGAACGAGCTACATAGGCTCACTAATGTAGAAACATTAGAAAATATGTCAAGCCACATTATCAACAAATTCCGACAAAAATCGTTGCAATCCTCAATTGCAACGATTGGCTCACTTTATAGTCAGTAAGATGGTTTTAAGTTTATTTTAAGTTTCGTTTTATTCCTTTCGTTTCGTTTCCTTCCATTAACTTAACTGCGAAAGCTAATAACATTCAATAATATAAACAGAGCGTACAAATATATATATATATATATATATATATATATATATATATATATATATAAATATATATATATATATATAAATATATATATATATATATATATATATATATATATATATATATATATATATATATATATATATATATATATATATATATATATATATATATATATATATATATATATATTTATATATATATATATATATATATATATATATATATATATATATATATATATATATATATATATATATATATATATATATATATATATATATATATATATATATATATATATATTTATATATATATATATTTATATATATATATATATATATATATATATATATATATATATATATATATATATATATATATATATATATATATATATATATATATATATATATATATATATATATATATATATTTGTACGCTCTGTTTATATTATTGAATGTTATTAGCTTTCGCAGTTAAGTTAATGTAATTGTAGGAAAATTATTAAACCTACTTGTCAAGAAGAAAAAAAGGAATAAAACGAAACTTAAAATAAACTTAAAACCATCTTACTGACTATAAAGTGAGCCAATCGTTGCAATTGAGGATTGCAACGATTTTTGTCGGAATTTGTTGATAATGTGGCTTGACATATTTTCTAATGTTTCTACATTAGTGAGCCTATGTAGCTCGTTCGTGCTAAACCAGGGAGGACGCTTCAAAATCATTTTCAAAAGTTTATTCTGAATCCTTTGAAGTGTCTTCTTCCCAGGCTTCTTCCGTTCTCTTGATTTTTGCCCAAATTTCCATTTCTACCTTCCAAAACCCTTGGAGAACTAGACTTTCTCTCACACAGAGTGAGTAATCATCCACATTTAGGCGTAGAGTATTTCAGTCGCAGAGTTCCTTTTCACTCTTTATCATCACGTGTTAGGGATAAACATTTATTAGCTCTCTCAGTTTAAGAGGGAGTAGTTTTCGTTAGCTTCTCCTTTACTAGAAGAGAAGTTGGCCAAATATCAAAACATTTAGGTTCACATTGAAGCCACATCCTAACCGTTTTCGAATTTAATATTATAGGAAGATTCACAACTCACCATGGGTGCGGATTCTGCAGAAAGTTCGATTTTATACTGTTTTTGTCGCACCCCAGAGCGATGTGAACGGTAACGCAATGCTCAGTTGGTCGCCGAGCAATTTATTTAATTTTTCTTGCGTGCGCGGATGAGCAATTTACAAGAGTTTCACTGGATTTTTGCTCTGTCAAATTAGGAGCGTTTTTTTCGTCAGAGAAACTATTACTCTGCGCTCTCTCTACAGCAGATGGTGTGATGCATATTGAATGTAAGCTCGCAGTTGTTAAGAGGAAAGAAAACTCTTTCTCTTCAAGATGAAGATGAGCAAAACAAAGCGTGCTTATTTTGCGAATATTCCAAAGTACAATCGTTTCAGTAAAAAGATATAGTGCGTTGAATAGTGCTCACTGTGAAGTTCTCACGAAATTCAATTGAAATAGTGCGAAAAACGGCCAAGTAAAGTAAGGTTGTAACGCTACCGTATATAAACAGACGAGCGCTATTGTTTCGTTAGGTACGGACCAAGCCGCACCGTCGCAGCTTGTGTTTGTTCGTTGCTATACAACGGAGGGCGCAGTATAAAGAATTCTGGCCTAAAATCGTTGGAGAATAAAAGGGCTCAAACAATTTTTTTTTACGTTGTGTAAATTGTTGAAGAAGACTGCTGCGAGAAGGTTGTTAATCCACCTTAAAGTGCGGAAAAGTTTTGCAAAAAGCATAACATGACTTGAAAGCGATGCAAAAAGAAGGTATCCGATGCTGACGCCGTCGTCTGTCGCGGTTACTGTGGTGCTTCGTTTCATGCAATCTGCGTTAATGTCGACGTACCTCTTCGACAGCATCTTGGGCAGTATCGCAACAATCTGTTTTGGCTATGCGATGGCTGCGCGCTGCTGTTGTCAAACGCGCACTTTCGTGGCTTGATGAGCGGATTTGATGAAAAAATTTCCGCTCTACCTGCAGCGGTGCAATCTATACAGGGGGAATTCGAAAAGCTAAACAGTACCATGAAAACTCTATTTGCCAAAGTTGACGGAATTCCCGTCACTTCTACACCTTTCTCTTCGCCAAACCCCTGGCCTGCTATCCACCGTACCAACCGCGCGGCACAATCAGCTAAACGTCTCCGTGACTCCAACGGGAATTCTATCAACGTAGTTGTTGATCCCATCAAATTGGGAACAAAAGCGGCCAGTGCTGTTTCTTCAGTTTCCCTTGATCCTCGCTGTGAAGATGACCTAACCTGGGTTTATTTATCTGCCTTCCATCCGAACACTTCTGAGAAACAAGTTGCGTCGTTCGTTATGGAGTGTCTGGAATTGGCAGCCAACGTCAGACTTGAAGTGGTCAAGCTGGTTTCTAAGGGGATCCTTCCCCTTAACTATGTGTCGCTTAACTATGTGTCATTCAAGATTGGCATAAGCGGACGATATAAAGAAAAAGCATTGTCTTGCGACTCA
>NW_026599006.1:0-7628 GCF_029784165.1 Wyeomyia smithii | reverse complement strand
ATATATATATATATACAGTCATGGAGAAAAAATAAATACACTTGCAGTGTTGGATGATTTTTCGTATTTGCGCAGTGATTTTAATTGTTGTATGATGTTATGTTACGTCATTAAGATCTGCAGACACTCTTTTTGAAAGAAGAACGGAGAAATAACTGGAGAAATTTCTTTGTCGGTGATTCCGAAAATTTTTTGCGTGAGTTAGTGTTTTTAAAGTGGCGACAAAAATAAATACACTATTGAAATATATATACAAAACAATCCAAATTAGCTCTATTTCTCTACATATTGTTAGCAAAGTGATTTTTTACGTTACAAAACTCACTTTCAAAATTTTGTGGCCTGTTTTTTTGTTTAGTAAAACCATATTCAATCTTCGTGGAATGTTTACCCACAGGTTTTCACGAGTAGAAGCTGAACTAGCGACTGTCCGACGTTCCATAAGTTTGTTTTATTCTTTGGATGATGCTTTGCAACCTAGACTTTCCCAATCTTCCATAGAATTTCTAAAGGATTCAAATTAGGAGTCTGCGCTGGTCAAACTAATAATTTCATATATTTGTTTGAAAATTATCTTCGTGTGCGTCTCGTCACGTCACCTGTGTTGTGTGTGGTGTGTTGTGTGTTGGCAGCGCGCCACAAGTGCGCCGATAGTTGCATTTACTTACGCGAAACGCGAAACGGGCGCGCGAGGGACTGCGTGCGTGCGTGCGTGCTTGCGTGCGGGCGGGCGAGCTAGCGTGCGGTCGGTCGGTTCATGTGCATGTCGAACTGGAGGGACGGAAGCATATACAGACAGAGACAGAGGGGCGGTACAGAGATATATGAGGCGCGATATATGATGAACCGTTTGGCCGGTTGCCAGTTGCCGGTTGAGTGTTGTTGTGGTGTGATGATATGTGCTGGTAGCACAACACTGAACGAATGATCGAATGATGTGCTGCACAAAAGTGTGCGGTTGTCGTTGTTGTACAGTCGTTGTGCAACACTCACAACAGCGTGCAAAGTTCTTGTTGTTGTTGTCAACTGTGGTAAGGTGGAAAAAAGTCATAATTGCACTAAGTTCGAAAAATGGTTAAGAGCACTGTTGCGACGGAATGGCTTCATGTGCACACCACGGACCAACCGACCGCATGAGTTTTGTGTGAGCGATAGCCTTTTTTTCGGCAATAGCAAAAGTGCTGAGAACTTTGCGGTGGGTACCGGTGAATGGAAAATGTGTTCCATCGTAGTAGGCGTGAAAAAATAAAACATGGTATCCTTGCACTGTGAGCTTCAATCTCTCCAGTAAACGACAATGATTTTCAATGCATGGGAAACACACCGGCCACAAGGTATTGGAGATGGTAAACATTAACACATTATCCGTCTGGTTAATGAACAGTAGTTGGGAACAAAAAAAAAATTAAAAAAATAAAACAAACATAAATTGTTCTGGCCCGCGGGTTACGATCCACTACGAAAGGCTAAAGCCATACTCTACGAGCCGGCTACATCGGTACGATGACGATGCTCGACCATCGCGCGCTAGCGGAGTCATACACCGCAGACCGGCTGTTGGCTCGCACACTGATGCATGGTAGGGTGACGGTCGACCATGCAATGCCGTGCTAGCCGGTCCGTACACTACGGTTCGGTCTGTGGGCGCAGTATGAGGGGGCAAAGCGTGTGTCGAATTCTGTTATTATTATACATTTTCGTATCTATAGGAGGGTGTCTGAGTCTGAGGTTGGTACGGAAAAGTACTTCTTACTGACACGGTGTGTGCATACACAGGTAGGGTGACATGCGGCCTGCTGCATCTACCTCTATATATATATATATATATATATATATATATATATATATATATATATATATATATATATATATATATATATATATATATATATATATATATATATATATATATATATATATATATATATATATATATATATATATATATATATATATTTTTTTTTTTTTTTTTTTTTTTTTTTTGTTTCAGGTGAAGGGGAAATTTGCATCCAAACCCCTGAGGTGACCAACCTCAGGGAGTGTGGGGTTGGTTTGAATCAGTGACCGGACCCACTAAAACCCCTTCAGTCTCCAGCCCATAATACTCCCCGGGACCACCGCTAGGTATTGCTTCGGGGAGCGGCTTTTGTGCTCTGTGCACCCTCTTGGTTCTTTAGGTCTTTTTGCTAACTTAGCTAACTAACCTGGAGACTGGCCGTTAGCTAACACTGGCGTGTCGGTGGTCAACCTGTCGCCTGTTTTGCAATTCTAAAACTATTTGAGAGGCGGCTGTACAAACCGCCCTCCAAATGTTTGGGTCTTTACACATCCTCCGAACTAGGTTGTCCGGAGTGGTGTCTGGCCCGCTCACTACCATCATGTCGCTCCGCGCATGCACAAAACGAGGGCACACGAAGAAGACATGCTCAGCAGTCTCTTCCGCATCCGCGCACTCGGGACACATGGGGGACCCCGCATGCCCGAATCTGTGTAGATACTGCCTAAAGCAACCATGGCCTGACAGAATCTGTGTCAGATGGAAGTTCACTTCTCCATGGCGCCTCCCGACCCATCCGGATACATCCGGAATAAGTCGATGCGTCCATCTACCCTTCGCGGAATTGGACCACTCCTGCTGCCATCTGATCATCGAGAATGATCTTCTGGTACCTCGTATGCCCCTTGTGTCACGTTGATCGAAGCATTCTACGTCCTCCTTAATGGCTATGCTGATAGGCAACATGCCGGACAGGACGCAGATTGCGTCGTATGACACAGTTCGATACGCGCTCGCAACCCTCAGGCACATGAGCCTGTAGGTACTTTCCAACTTACTCCGATGTTTACTAGTACCTAATGCTTTGGACCACACTGGCCCGCCATATCTCAGTATGGACGAAGTCACGCTAGCTAGAAGTTTCCGCTTGCTGCCGTACACTGCTGAGCTATTGGACATCATGCGAGATAATGCTGCAATAGCCATTGAAGCCTTCTTGCAGGCATATTCGACATGGCTCCCGAAGGCGAGCTTGTCATCGATCATCACCCCCAGCAGCTTCAGGGAGCGCTTAGAGGCGATGGTGCAATTCCCGACACTGATCAACGCCTGTTGCTTCGACTTGCGGTTATTGACAACTGAAATCTCCGTCTTATGATGCGCCAGCTCCAGTTTTTTGGAGCGCATCCAGTCCTCGACGACGCTTATAGAGTGCGAAGCCGTCAACTCAACCTCCTCGATCGACTCGCCGTAGACCTCAAGTGTGATGTCGTCCGCAAATCCAACGATCACAACCCCTTGGGGGAGCTTTAGTTTCAGCACTTCATCGTACATGATATTCCACAGTACCGGGCCCAGGATGGAACCTTGTGGAACCCCTGCGGTAATTGGGACACATTTTTGACCCTCGTCTGTGCTGTAAACTAGCACACGATTCTGGAAATAATTTTCCAGAATCCTGTACAAAGACACCGGAATGTCTAGTTTCCGAAGCGAGTGGGCTATGGAATCCCAGCTAACACTATTGAACGCATTTTTCACGTCCAACGTGACGATTGCGCAATAGCGAATGCCCCATCTTTTACGCTGGAGTGCTACCTCTGCTGTTTTGGTGACGGACAGAATAGCATCCACCGTAGACTTGCCTTTTCGGAAGCCGAACTGGTTACTCGACAGACCGTTTGCACATTCGGTGTACCTAACCAGTCTATTGAGAATAACCTTCTCGAGCACCTTACCCGCCGTATCGAGCAGACATATCGGTCTGTATGCCGACGGGTCACCAGGTGGTTTCCCTGTCTTCGGCAATAAGACCAGCTTCTGTCGCTTCCATCTGTCTGGGAATGTACAGTCATCCAGGCACTTCTGCATGACTTCCCGAAATAGTCTGGGGGCCTCTTTGATGGCCTTCTTCACAGCCAGATTCGGAATCCCATCCAATCCCGGTGCCTTGCTCACCTTCAGGGAGTTGGCGATCGCGATGAGTTCCTCATTCGTAACCGTTTCCGCCTCCTCTGCCTCGGCACGGCTAACGCCGTCACTCATATATTGGGTGTTCGGCAGGTTGGCCGACCACCTCTGGTCTGAGTTTGAGATACTGGAACGTCGGTGAAGTGACTCGCCAGCCGGAGGCCAAGGATTTGGCTCGTGGCGTGGAAAGAGTCCCTCTATGATCCGCTCAAGCATCGCTGGTGATTTTTCTGCGGGCGCCATCGCACCCTTAGTCTTGGCCATCACCATCCTACAGGCGTTACCCCACGGGTTAGTGTTGGCACTAGCGCACAGACTTTCGAAGCACGCACGTTTACTAGCTTTTATTGCTCTCTTAAGCGCCGCTCTTGCGGAACTGAATTCCCCTCGACGATCTTCCCTTTCTTCGTCGGTTCGCGCACGTTGAATCCTTCTTCTCGCTTGAAGACACGCTCTGCGGAGGTCCGCTATCGCGTCGGTCCACCAGTAGACTGGTGGCCTTCCATGCCTAGGCTGGCGGTTCCTAGGCATAGTGGCGTCGCACGCCCGCGAAAGTATGGCAACAAGTTGATCAGCGCTCGGGTTACGAATTCTGCTTGCCTCGTGTTCTAGTCTAATTGCTTCCGCAAATACCTCTTCGTTGAAGTGTGGTATCCTCCACCCGCGAGGAGCTGGAGTGTTAATTCTACTCGCCACATGCGGTCTCGTTTTACAGTCTACGCTATAACAGACCGCCAGATGGTCGCTATGAGTGTAGCCATCGTCTACCCTCCAGTTCGTGATCAATCCTGGACTACAGAATGTCACATCGATGATCGACTCCGCGCCGTTTCTACTGAAGGTGCTCTTCAAGCCGACGTTGGCCAGATCTATGTTGAGCTTCGCCAAAGCCTCCAACAAGATCCGGCCTCTCTGGTTTGTGCGTCGACTTCCCCACTCAGTTGCCCATGCGTTGAAGTCGCCCGCCACTACCAACGGTGATAGACCGATCAGCTCCCCGGTGGCTCGGTCGATCATCCTTGCGAACTGCTCGGTAGACCAACGAGGCGGAGCATAGCAGCTGCAGTAGTACACTCCGTTCACCTTGGCAACCGCGTATCCTTCGTTTGAAGTTGACACTATCTCTTGAACCGGGAACCTGCTCGTCGTCCATATTGCCGCCATACCGGACCCGTCCGAAATCCAGTTACCGTTTCCGGAAGCTTTTGCTTTTGTGGCCTGCAGCACCACACCGCCTGCATAGGGAGCTCCTGTCAGGCCCCTTGCAGCTAAAGGACTTGTGTCCTTGCTCGAAGCATCGAAAGCAGACCTCCGGCGGCTGGTAGATGCTGAGTGGGCACATTGACCAGCCCACTTTGAGCCTCGCTACCTTTAGCGCCTGGTTTGCGTCTACTGACGAAAGCCTGACAGTGGCGGTCTGGGTTCCTACTGGGCCTTTGCGCAGTCGAACTGCCTCTGGTGCCACAACCACTTCGCACTGCTCCTTGAGGGCATCCACGACTTCGCATGCCTCGGTGACTTCGTCCAGGTATTTAAGTTGTAGGGTTACCTGCGACGTGAGTGCCCGAACCTGCACTCTATCTCCAAGCGCCTCTTGGGCCAATGCCCGATAGGCTGGGCCCTTGTTTCTGGCTTCTTTGCGGAGCTCAACGATCATTTCTCCCTTGCGGGATCGGCGGATGCTACGCACATCTGCCCCCAGATCTTTGAGCTTCGCATCGCCTCTCATTGCCTTAAGGACTTCCGAGTACTTTGACTCTTCTGTCTTAAGGATGAGTGCGTCGCCCTTATTTTTAACTTTCTTCGTCGCAGGATTTGTAACCGGATGCGGTTTTTTGGCCACCACTTTTTGGTTCCTACTCCTTCCCGGAACCGTTACCCACGGGTTACCGGGAGCCTTCTGCTCCTTGGCTGCCACCGTGGGCGTTGCTTGCGCCACTCCTACACCGGTCTGAGGGCTGTTTGCGATTAAACGCTTCTTGGTGCCCCCGGGGGCCGTCTCTCCCGGGGACTGTCGCGTTCGTTTGGCAGCTGGCCCTGCCGCGCAAACCGCCGCAAACGTGCTAGCGTCCGTTTGGACCGACTTCGTCGCCAGCTCGGTCACCTTCGTCTCCTCTTTCTCCGCAGCCGCAGCTTTCATTTCGAGCTCGGCGTGCTCCTTTTTCGCAGCATCGACGGAGGACCGAAGCATGTAGAGGGCCTGCTTCAAGTACTTCGTTGTATTGCTGCGACTTTTCGCAAACTCGATTATAGCATCGAGCTGCTCAGACAGGGCCACTACCCTCGGTAGCGTGTCCCGCTGTCTTCCGACCGCCTTTAATAGCTGTGGACCAGCCACCGCGATGTCTTGCGTAGATCCGGTAGGCGTACTGCCTTTACCGTCTTCGCAGGCGACCTTCACTGCATCCGTCTCCACTTTTCTAGGCGGAGACCGCTGGATGCCACCTCGCGCAAATGGGTTTTCCAACCCATCTGCCCCCATCTCCAGAGTTTTGTTTTTCTGCATTCTTGTTAATTGGGTCCCCCTACCAGCCGCTATCCTTATCCATAATGGAGTAGTCGCCTAAATGGTCCCAAGGTAGTCTATGCCGGAGCAGTGAGGCCATGGCTAGGGGCGGCTGCCATAGCGCCTTATGGGCAACTATGACACCCCCGACCGGCGCAAGTCAGGAAAAGACATCTGATCCTACTCCTGCCTGGTTCCCACCAGGCAATGGACTCGGAACGTACTGGAAGGCCTGCCAGGTTTTACGGGACGGAGACCCCTGCACCGGTTGTAATCTCGCCGTTTCAAGCCGTTATCACACGACATTACTAAGAGAGCTCGGCGCAGGTGCCAGCCCAAAATCATGGTACGAAAACGAAATCCGACTCGTATCCTATAGTGATGCGACCAGTTGCCGTAATTGGGAACATTACTGGCATCAGTCCCAATGGGCGGTATAGTGCATTTGGGTGGTGGGAGCGGCACTACTCGCTCCGTCGGAGCTGCTTCCGGCCAGTGTGGCTTTTGCGAGAATTCAGCGGCCCAGTGCCTGAATCTCGCCACGACCTAGGCTAGCTCCCGCTGATGGTCCGGGACTGCTTGCTAGCAGTGAGCACTTCCGTGGCCTTCGGTGATCGCCAATTACCGACCCGTGGTGGCATACAGCTCTGCCATTATATATATATATATATATATATATATATATATATATATATATATATATATATATATATATATATATATATATATATATATATATGGCCAATCGACATTATATTTATATGGATATATATATATATATATATATATATATATATATATATATATATATATATATATATATATATATATATATATATATATATATATATATATATATATATCTTCGGGTTTTACGCCGGAAGTGCTTTAAAGGAAGTAGTTTCAAGCCTAAGTTCATTTTGAAGGTTGTATAATTAGTAGGGACAGTGGTAAATCGCGATTTCGCGGAAGCCGCGAAATCCTGCGTCGGCCGCGAAATTTACAAAAACCCGCGAAATGCCGCGAAAGTAATGAAAAATAGCAGCATTCTATGTCAATCTTGAAACATTTTTCGAAACCTGCGAATTTTCTGAAAACCAGTGACACGGACAAAGCTGAAGAATAATGGGCACCTCGAGGGCAACTTTTCCTACG
>NW_026599005.1:0-7665 GCF_029784165.1 Wyeomyia smithii | reverse complement strand
GGGGTACAAGTGAAACCACGATTGCATCACGGGCATCTACCAAAATAAAAAAAAATTGTTGTGAATAGAATCTTAAACTAATGTAAAAGCACTAGTCGCCGCGCAATTTAAATTACCACACATTCGATGTTTAACAATTTGAACAAGCTAAACGCAATATACTTCAGTGGGGTAATCCAATTTCCAGTGGAGACCGCGGTGAAATACGCGGCGACTGGTCCCTCCACGGTGCAAATGTTTCCAAAATTCCTTTCAAATATTACCTCCATTTATGTTGTCACTGTTGAGAAGAGCTAGGAGAGACCTCCCTTCGGAATCTGTTACTTCAACATCCAATATTGGTCGAAAAGCATCAACGAATCTTGATCACCGGTCGAATAAAAGCGTATCTTTTCCGGGATACCGCTCCTGGAAATCTAATTGTATCAGTTGATATCCTTGGTGGTTGCGTAGCGTGGGAAGCTCATTCAATACAGAAGCGCAGGTTTTGGTTTCTAATTTAGCCAGCTCCAGGCAGCGTACAACACTGTACAATTTCCACTTTCTGCGTACTTCTACCCATTCGTCTTGGTTGTGCACGAGCCAAGATTTAACTTGCTGATGTTCAGTCACTGTTGAATATAAAACGTTTAGAGCACAATGTTTCATTATTAACACATATATTACGTTGTGCTTTGGAAACTGCAGGTGAATTACACTCGGATGGTTGAGCTTGCTGCTGTGCTGTAGATTCACAAACCCTGATCACTGATTTATAATTCAAGTTTCTGTCGTGGAGCCTTCCTTTTGCCTGCTTTCGTAGTTTTATTTTATTTCCGCTACTATCCTTACTGCTCGTAGGCTGGTACCAGGTTTCCAGAGAAAATAAACGAATAAAAAAATCTTAAAGTTGAGATAACAAACACAAGTTGTGATCAAAACCTGAAAATCGAGTGGCGAATCCGAGTTTAAATTTAATTTAAATCCAGCAACTTTTGACTGAAATGGAAACGGGAAAAGACTGAAGCAAAACAATCTGCTAAGCAGTGATGCTGGATTCACAGAAAGCATCGTTCTTATATAAAGGTTGCCAAGTGCAAAGATTTATTTTATTTTCATTAGTAAACTTAAGTGATTGTTGTGATTTACAAGCTGATTTTGTACTAGTACACTAGTATGACCAGAAGTTTTGTCGTTAGATACAGAAAAAGATTTTACGAGAGCCACTCTGGGGAGAAGACAGCGCTGTAGAGAAACGACGTATGTTAATTTACCTACGGTTCGCTTGGAAAAATGTTTCCTAATTCAGTGGCTCGAAGCTGTAGTTTAAAGGGTGTCAGTCTTCCGAATCTATCCTTGAACTCGTCTACAATAACATGGGTAATCACTTTTTTGTCGCTTCTCGTTAAAAAGATGGTTTCTGTATATCGTTTAATGATTGATAGGCTTTTTGCAGATTCATTTAATAAAAATGCCGCAGTACACTTTTCTCGTGGGATTTCCCTTCGCTCGATCTGAACTTGGTTATGAACGTTTGATTTATCAGCTAGCGTTGGAAGATTCTGTTAAATAGAAATCAGTTTTTCAGTCGTGTTTTAAATATGATATATAGATGTTTTTAATATGAATATGATGAAATGAATCATTTCATCGTATCAACATCTGGAATGATTTCAATTACCTGTTCTTTTCTCCAGCTGTTGAGATGGAAAATGAACTTAGTTCTCTCAGCAAGGAACGGATATGGGATCAATTCCTCCACTTCCTGTCGCTCGATTAGCTTGAGCGTCTGAATAGAGTATTGGTTGACTAGAAAACGACAAGATATTGAAAACAACTTGTTATGGTAATTATTTTCGTTGCAGAGGAAAACCGGGTAGGGATCATTGGTTTTTCTATAAAAATATATGTTATGCCTACTGCCGGAAGCAGGGTGCTGTGAAGCGCATCAGATGTAAACCAAAGTGCACTACTATACATAACATCTAATTTTAGAGAATAATCGAATGATGAATTCCGTTTTCAGCTTCAACGATAGTAATAAAACCTACCTAGAAAACAATCGATGACCTTCCGCGATAAATCGAATGATTCCAAGAGCTGAATCAGTGCTGTTTCGTCTTCCGGAACTTCCTCCACTTCGAGCGCATCAATCAAAAACTCTTCGCTTGAAGCCATTTTGAATTTGAAAAATCAAACGCTTTTTCAATAATACACGCTTAAAGCCTCAAACACAAACTTCAGTTAAAATTATAATTCTTTCGTTTGATTTTAATATAAGTAGAGTTATTTATAGATGAAGAAAAAAAAATAAGTAGAGTTATTCGAATGGCTTCAATAATAGTTTGGAAACTAAAACTGTTCCTTTTTAATAAAGTTTCAATTTGATTCAATCAAATAATTTTTTTTATTCAGGAACAAGATTTTTTTATTTCAATTATAAATTTTGCTTTTGTTTGTGCATTTGAATCAACAAAATATTTTTTTAAATTTTGCCAGAAAACATACGTAGACTTTATTCACTGATGTTTTTATTTTTAACTACCTCCAATTCTCTGCGTGATTGTTTAACCTTGTTTAATAATAGTGTTTACAAACCTTTATTTCGCGCATTAGAACATACTTATGCAGCTCACGCTTAATAGTAGCGTAAAGAAAGGTTTAATCGACATTAAATCAGCTCTTTTAGCACACAAAAAATTCAAAAATGGAGCTCGATTTTTTGTTAAAATTATTTTCATTAGCTTTATTAGTTTTTTACTTGTGGAAATGATATGGGTGATTTTTCAATTTGTATTAAAAGGCAACAAAAACTATCTTTTGCTGGGCTTCTGTTGAGATTCGAACTTGCGATCCATTGCTTGGCTGCCATCGATGAATGCATGTGAGCTAATCTGTAATATGACGTGTGCTGTGTTAAAAGTGAATATGCTTCTAAACGTTCTGATCTAATAAATGTTGAACAGCCATCATATAACTACTGGAATATAAGCTTCTTGTGTTCGACCTTTCGAATAAAATATCAATGAAACATTTGCTAAGCCGTTGCTCGACTGTTGAAATGCTCTTGTTAAATGCTTCACGCAGAAAAAAACACTGTAGAATCAAAAGAAAAGAGAGTTACAAACAACAGCATTTCTGTTTATTTGGAGGCTTATGCAAAATTATTATTAGAATAACCAGGGCTTGCTGTTATTTTAATAATATGCGCGATTGTTCACCAATTTTGACAGAACAACCTTCAAATAGAAATATATTTGAGTTGAAGTTTCATTTCCATTGAAACGACAGCGTCCTAATTTGTTTCGACCAAAATTTTAAGTTTTAAAACAATATAGGTATAGTTTGTTTCAATCATGCTCGAAGCTGCATTATATTAACTATTTTGCTATGTTGAAGTAATAAGAAGAAAGATATTTGAAACAAAAAAATAAATTATTTATTTCAAAAAAAAAAATTCATTGTTCTGTTCTTCATTTTCTCAGTTTTATTTTTTGCTTTGATATTTTATTCTAATCTTTATAATTTTGTTTCAGCTTATTTCTGTAATCTTCACATCTTTATTCTACAATACTCGTATTAAGTTTAACGAAATTACAGCATCTGAAATATGTTTTATTATTAACTTTGTGCAAATTTATCACTTTCGATTCAAACTTTTCTATGTTGGCTATAATCAAAGATTGTTCTGATTTGTACATTTCGAATGATTGCAGATGTTCGTCAAAATCGAGAGGAATATATCTTAAGCATATTAGGAACAATTTGTCATTTGTGTCGATGATTATATGATCAAGCTCGAATACGTTCAATAAATCTCTATCACTAATATAGAAAACGACACCGCTTTTATATACAGAGCCTTCTTTAAAAAACTTATTTAGAGATACCAAGCAGCTTCTGTCTAAGTTGAATTTCTCGAAATCCAGACTTTCGT
This sequence comes from Wyeomyia smithii, assembly GCF_029784165.1. Lineage (NCBI taxonomy): Eukaryota > Metazoa > Arthropoda > Insecta > Diptera > Culicidae > Wyeomyia > Wyeomyia smithii. Next base: position 3,749 of record NW_026599005.1, on the reverse strand, counting down.
ATTTAAAAGATACCATGAGACTTGTTCTATTAGATTTACTAAGATCAATAGAAGTTACAAAATTGTTGTTTATGACGTTGTTTGCAAAATTATAGCAATATTTAATCCCAAGTGATTTGCACAAATTAATTTTATTATTATTAACTCTGCTATATTGTTTAGCATCTTTATGTTTGGCTTCTCCTCTCATAGTCCACTGATGACGAGGTGTGCCTGAGCATAGTAAAAAAGTAGCGTAATGGGTAATGTTATGATGCTTTGGTTTCAACGTATCATTAAACAATGTTTGGTACTGTGAATGATGAACGAAAATTAAATCCTTCAATGTTGGTACTAAATAACGGGGTATTTTACGTAACATAAATAAATAACATAGTTTCAATAACACACAGAAATAATGCCATACTTTATCGTCTTTAGGTATTAACTCTCCAATTATTAGAGGAAAAAAAGTTATAAACGTTTAATCTCACTCGCTGTCATTTTTAACTTGCTCTTTATAATGCTAAAATCATGGGCGCAACTACGGGGGGCTAAGGGGGGCTACAGCCCCCCCTAGCAAGTTTTAGGCCCACCCTAGAATTCCCCAGAGAATGATTGTAGTCAATATAAATACATCCCATACTTCCTATCAGAGCATCAAAATCAACACTAATTGGCTGAGAACTAGTAGCCCAGGATCGATTCTCAAACCTAGCTCTCTTACTTTCCTTACTAATAAGACGAGTGCCGTGGTGGCTCGTGCTGTATCAAGGAGTTGTTGCCATGCTGCTCGGTTTTGGGCTGTGTTTCGCCAGTTCCTCAGACGTCTCATCACCCGCAAGTCTCTTTCGATCTGGTCGAGCCATCGCGCACGCTGCGCCCCCTAGTCCACAGGGTTGCTGAAGAGAAGTGATTTCACAGGATCATCGTCCGGCATCCTTACGACGCGACCGGCCCACCGCAACCTATCGACTTTCGCCAGCTGTGCAACGGGGTTCTCTCCAAGCAGCGCGTGCAGCTCATGGTTCATGCACTGTCGCCGTTATCCGTCGTCTGTCTGTACTCCACAATAGATAGTCCGCAGCACCTTCTGTTCGAAAACTCCAAGAGCGTTGGGGCCAGAAGCGTTAATGTATCGATTCCGTAGAGAACTACCGGTCGTATCAGCTACATCGTCAACTTTTTACTACGTCGCACTATACTCGATCGAAGTGGTCATGCCAATACCCCCACCACAATTGGTGCGTACGTTTGTATGTCTGAGAAAAAAGAGCCGTCGATTAGAACATGGTTAATTTGGTTTGTTGTACGTTGGTCAGGTGATCTCCAGGTGGTTTCGTGGATTTTTTTTTTTTGGGAAAAGCAGGTTCTTCGGACTGCCAGTCTGCGGGAAGCTGCGAAGTGCTTATATATGTTCTCCCTACCGACCTGAGCGTTCATGTCCCCAATGACGATCTTGATGTCTCTACGCGAGCAGCTATCGTAGAGTTTCCCCAGCTGTGCGTAGAACGTTTCTTTCTCTTTATCGGGACGTCCTTCGAGAGGGCAGTAGGCATTGAGGATGGTGTAGTTGTAGAACCGGCCTTTTATTCTCAACAAACACAACGTGTCGCTGAACGCCTGCCACTTTACCGCACGACTCTGCATCCTGCCCAGCACTATAAACCCGGTACCAGCTCATTGTTTGTGCCGCCGCTCTGGTAAAATTTTGCCCTGCGGCCACAAATTCGGCGTACCTTCTCATCTTTTCGGTAAATCTCCTGGAGCGCAACGATGCCGAACTGGTGAAGTTCTAGCTGATCCAGCAGGATCCGGTCGGCATCCGAGGCGTTAAGCAATCTACTGTTACATGTACCGTGCTTCTAATCGTCGTCCTTATTTCATCACTAGATCATTGCGGGTGATTCCGGTTCGTTTTTCAATTCTTGATTGTTCTTAGTATGTTTATTTTAGCATGCTGCTTTACTAGGGCTGCGATACCTAGTCTCGCGCCGGGGCCGCCGTCTTGGGTGTAGAGGATTTATGCATTTCATATTCACCGTCCACTTCGGATCAGTCGCTGTTCGAGCCGCCTCCATCCTGGAAAACAGGAGAACAACTATCGCTTCCCTGTCAGCATACGACCAAGTTCTCACCGGTTCCCCAATCTTCTCATGGTTGCTCGTATTCCAGTCGGTTCTACGTGGAGTTAAGAATATGGCATTATGCCTTGGACCACACTGGGACATATTTTATGCGGACTAGCACGGATGTACTGCTGGTACGCGCTGGGCAGTGCGTTTACCAAACCTAGTTCGCCTCAATATCGAAACAGTGTCAGCTGAAAGAGATGGTCAAGATATTCAATACATCTTCGGAGATTTATTCCCGGTTGAAGTGATTTTGTCTTCTATTACGACACTACTTAATGCGTTTTTAAATAGGCGCATTGTAACTCTTTTTCCTATTTTTTTTAAATGAAGTGTATGAAAACTAGCCCCCCCTAAAAATTTTCCTTAATTGCGCCCATGGCTAAAATCCTTTACAACATTCGGTATGTTACCAAAGCTCAGGTTTCCAAAAACGAACGTGTTTTTTCTAAAGTTAAGTTCCTCGAGAGTAAATATTTTTTTATCTTTATGAAATAATTTAAGCAGTGTCCTAATGCATATACGCAAATGCCTTCCCATACATCGTGCATCAAATCGAAATAAACATTATTAATTATGTGATATGATGGAATACGGTTGAAAATACTTTCTCGCTTTATCCCGGTCACCGATGTGTCATTAACTTTTATATCTTCTGCACAACTTTCAATTGTCCGGAAACTGTTCTCGTATTCAATACAATCAGTTTCTCTTTCCTGACGATTCCGCTTGCACATTCTACAATAGAAGTTGGCCCGAACGGATTCAATTAAATCAAGTACTTCAGAAAGTCCAAGGTTATCACCAGTTATAAAAGCCAACATAAAATTAATTTTCATTGTGCTGTTCCTGTAGTTGATTTCAATACCGTCTGTCTCTAGTTCAATTAGCATGTCAATGAGACTAAAAAATAAATCGTCATTTGCATATCGTTTTCTATCTTCTGTTAAAATGAATCCGGCTACATGCATGTTGGCAAGTTTCGCTAGTAAATAACCTGGCAGGCTAGGAATATAATAATATATCCCACAGATAGAGGTTCGAGTGGCGTGAGGCGAAGCGGTGTCTCCTGTTTTGAAATCATCGAAAAATAAATTCAATGGTAGCACTATTTTTGCGCCCACGTTGGATTTGAGATTGTTAACTCTCTCCTGCCAAATCGTACCATCTACGAAACTGCGGATATAACCATCACTAGAAGGCTCGAGGTATTTCAAAATTGTTTCCAAAACATTATCAGCTTCGAGATATTTTTTCATGTGAAACTTGATAGGCATCAATAAACCTGAAATTAAATTTATGGTATAGTAAATCTTACCAGTTACGGGATCATTGCTGATTTCTTGTTTGTTTTGCGACACGCCTGCACGTAGTTCGTTACTAATTAAAAATTCTCTGGGTTCCATTAACAAGTCATATCGTTTGAGCATTCCAAAACATTTGTGTTCAGAGTTAAGGTCATCAAACATATTAAAGATTTGTTCAAATATCTGTTTTCCTTCGGAGGCAATATACCCAATCGACGACATTGTAATAATAATCTCCCTTAACTGACGTAATATATTTTGATTAAAATCATTTTGAAATTCAAAAAGTTTTCCTAGAAACCGTGGGCATGCTCAACCATTTAAGGTTCAC
>NW_026599004.1:0-7776 GCF_029784165.1 Wyeomyia smithii | reverse complement strand
CTTTTGTCATCTTGCACTTATAGCTGGAGTAATAATCAATTTTTTTTAGCGAATCTATCAAGTCTAACCCAAGTTTTTGAAGTTTTATTCATTTTAACGGCATTTTGGGGAAAAAGTTCTCCAAGGAAGAGACAAACAAATCCTTAAAGTTTTAGCACAATCGGAGAACATCAAAACAACGTCCCTCAGAAAGGTAACAGCGCCTCTCGCGAACTGTCTCTTAACATCTTCACGGTTCTTGTGATTATTCCTTTGGGCTTTACTCGTCACCATGGTTTGTACGAATCGAATGAAAAAGTTAGTCAACACCGCGCTTTTACAAGAGACCTGGGTATCAACCCTGTTTCTAAAATACCGATTTGCAGTGCAATACATCTGAGGCTCTATCAGTTGATCTCGAGGTACGAATTTAGTGATGGGAAATATCGAGCAAAATTGTTAACGATTACATCGATAGTTTCCAAGCTTTTATGGATATTATAAAAAGATAATCGATAATTTTCGGAGGGGCGCGAGGTCGCAAAAGCAAGGATAATGTTTGTTCACTTGTAAATTTTACCGAAGTCTATTCGGCCAGTAGAGGATTGGGAACACTAATTGGCTATTTTGGATAACTTCTATATGATTTTTGCAAGTGCAAGAAATAATTCGCATACTTTGTGCCACCTGAACTGCCGCCTGCGACCTATCGATAATTATCGTTAGCGCTGTAATTTAACGATATTATCGACATGGAGTAATTATCGATATTAACGATACATACCGATAACTTTCCCATCACCAGGCAGGGATACCAGATGTGCAGATTTGTCTGCAAAATGCAGATTTTTAGAGTCCGTGTCGAGATTTTTATTGATTTGCAGATATTCACAGATTTTCCATAGTTTCTGCAGATTTTTGTCAGAGTCTCCTGATATTTGCGCAGTTTTTCTCGAAATGTGTGCAGATTTTTATAGACTTTTACCAGCGCGAGCGAAATTTTTTCGAATCACGAATAGATTTTTGGCAGATTTCAAGCAGATTTTTCCGGTTTTTCGAGAAGTTGCAGACATTTTTCAAAAACATCTGGCATCTCTGCCACCAGGTACGATACTGGCCCACCTCCCTGACACCGTAATCCCATTACCTATAGTTTGACAGTACCCGCAGTACCCCCATTATGACGAACCCCTCGATGCCGAGCCCCAAATAACTATGGTCGCAAAGGGAAGACATCTGACGTGCTCTTCACTCCCGTTCAGTGTTGCCTAATCTATCGATGTCGCTATTTATAGCAGTGTGAAGCACAGCAGTGTAACATGCCATTTCATTCCCGCGTATACAAAAATACAGGCTACGAACGTGTCAGGGAGGTGTACTGGCCTATCAAACCAGTTGTTGTAGGTTTGAGTTATAGGCTCCGGAGAGACTGTTAGTATCAGTAGGATCGTATAAAGCCCTAGAGTTAAAGTTTGGACCAGGGAGCTCTTGTGGCCATCTACCACTCATTGATTCTGGTACCAGCGTTTCTGGTACCCACTTTTTGGTTGGTTTGCCCTAAAACAAGTGAAATAGAGTAAACGTCCCATTTTTTCGGTAGACTTATTCTCGAGTAAATGTCGTTTTAGATGGAAAAAACAAGAGCTCAACATTTGTTTTCAGTACAATGTGCACTTTCAATGAATAAGATAAGTTTCGTAAGTATTTGAAATGAAATATTACCGCCGTGATAAATATATGATTGGTAGGCAAAATGTTGACGTTTATAGGCCCCTGGTTTGGACGACTGTCACTGAAAAGTTCTAATCGAACTGTCAAAATTCGTTCCAATCGAACATAAGAACGCTTGACATGTTAAGTTTGTCTTATTAGATGGGAAGTATTGTGATTTAGCAAAAGCAATGCGAAAAAAAAGAGATGAAACTCGAATGTAACAAAAAACAAAACATTGAATTCCAAAAATCTTAACGATATTTTATTTTTTAAATGGTTACAAAAATCATAACGCCATAGACCTTCTTTCTATTGTTTCTGATCTTTGCTTCTGATTAATTTTTAATTCTGTTTTTCCTCACTGTTGACAACTGGATGAGATTCTGAGTTACTGCGGCTGTTGGTGATACATGGAATTTTCAACGGACATTGGGTAGCTTGTTTGGAGTGAGCGTAATCAATCGACATATTACCCGGTGTCTCAATGAGCCACAAACTCATACATAGGTCCCGGTAACTTTTAGTGCTTTTCCATTCTCCGACGCGAAGCATAAATCATCGTGGTTAAAGTGGAACTGCAAAACATTTTTTTTATTCGGATTGATATTTTCAAAACGCCAAACTTACGCTACAGAGACTTGTCGTTTCTGTTATTAAAAAATCCTCCGGTAATTAACATTTTCAGCCATTTTCGGCGATAATTTTTATTAGTGGGGAATCGAAAATAGCTTATGCTTTCAAAATTACGTGATGGTCGATTTGAACAGAATAGAAAACAGTACTTCTTTTTTTTTTCACAACTAAACAAACTGAAACAAAAAACTATGAAACTGAAAATACGAGTAGTCATGTAATGACTTTTATTTTTTGCAATGTTGCTGGTTCTTTGAAATTTTAGAATGGCTGCCAGATCGACGGAAATCGTCGGCCAAACTTTAACTCTAGGCCTTTAGGATCGTAGCGCTAGCCCCGCAATTGTCCTGCACACTAAACAGTTAACTGCGAAGTCTGTGTATAATAAACAGAAGCAGTGCTGGGAATATTCACTGTCATGATATTCAAAAGCAGCGATTTTCAGCCCTCTTTATATTGACCCATGCGAACGATGATGTTCATGATACTAGGCAACCGATAAACACCGACAGGATAAACCGTGACACTCGTGTTAATATTTAGATCGTCAAAAATGAAAATCATTTTTGAATAGTGAATATCAAAATTACCTAATTCCACAATTTATACTGTACGAGGTGTACAGCGTCTAGACAGACTTTTACTACTTGGATTGATAATCACCGAAGCTTCTCTGAATATCATGACGAGGCCTATGATATTCATTCCACTGTTGTGTTATTGGATATGATAAACGATATTCATGCAACTTCGCAATGAGCATAGGTTACTGAGTTGCATCAGAAAATAAATGTGCTGACACTGAGAACAATTCAATGCATCTACTCGTGAATAAACATCGATATTCTAAGGCACTGAACAGAAGGTCAAGTTTCAAATCGGAATGTAGCACCAAGGCTTTGTTTTGCTTACACCTGAGAAACGAAGACATCGATATCATTACGATCAACTGAGTAACAGAATTTCACTTTTTCGTATTAGGTATTCAGTACACTCAAGTGCTGTACGCCAAATAATATTTTGAGTAAAAAAGGCGTAGTGACTATCACATTGAAATGTTTCTTTCTGAGAATAGGAGTGTTAGTGTTGATCTTATCATATAATAGAGGTCATACCGCTTCGTGGATTAATTTTTGTTTTTTCATGAACCGAAGTGTCCTTAATTAGATTGCTACTGGTGTGAAATCGTTTTCCTCATACCTTTCACTGCTACGGTTTCTCACCCGTATGAATGCGTCGATGTTTTTCCATTGTACAGTTGTCAATAAAGTCCTTTCCACAGATGTCACATTTGTACGGTCTTTCTCCCGTGTGGATGCGTATATGACGCGTCAAACTGGTACTTCCGGTAAACATCTTACCGCAGAATGGGCATCCGTACGGCCGTTCTCCGGTGTGAGTTCGTTTATGTTGGTTTAAATTGCTTCTAGTAATGAATTGTTTGTCGCATTCATCGCATTTGTGTGGTTTCTCACCGGTATGGATCTGTCGATGCTGTTTTGCCGCGAAGCGTGTTGAAAACGATTTCTCACACAAATCGCATTTGAACTTCGGTCTTTTTTCGGTGTGTATACGACTGTGCTGGATTAAACAACTCTTATTATTGAATCGTTTACCGCAGAGGTCACATTCGTACTCTTTTCGATTTGTGTGAATACGTTTGTGGGCTGCGAGTGCAGATTGATGTGATAACCCTCGACCACACACATCGCACTTGAAAGGTTTTTTGTCGATGTGCCATTTCTTGTGGATCGTTAATCGGCTCCTGAACAGAAACCCTTTACCGCACTCCTCGCAAATATATGGCCGCTTGCCGGTGTGCTGTCGCACATGTATATTAAGCCTGCTGTTATCTACGAACTTCATTCCACAGTGGTCACATTCGAAGGGTTTTTCTCCCGTATGAGTGCGGACGTGTACCATGAGGTGACTTTTACATCTAAAACTTTTGCCACAGATATCGCAATCGTGAAGTTTTATGCTAGACAGGTCTTTTTCGGTGGTCTGATTGGGTTTATCATGCCATTTCTCATGGTCCGTTAATTGGTCTTTGCGAAAGAATCCTTTACCACACTCTCCGCAAACATGTGGCCGCTCACCGGTGTGTCGTCGCACATGTTTTTTAAGACTGCGTTCAGTATAGGAGCGCATTCCACAGTAGTCACATTTGGAGGGTTTTTCTCCGGTATGAATGCGAAAGTGTTCTGTTAGGTGACTTTTGAAACTGAAGCTTCTACCGCAGATAGAGCAACCGTGAGGTTTTTTCCTAGCCCGATCGTTCTCAATGGCTTCAATGGGTCGATCGGAAGCTTCGGGTAGTTGATTTAAATCTAAAATTTGGCAAGCTTGTTACAAAGTTGATACATAAAGAACACTTACTTACATTCCATTGATGTTGTGTGGGTGGTATTCATTAAATACTGTTTTTCTGGATCGTCGAAGAGAAATTATGCATGAATTATTTATTTTTCTTTATATCAAACAACTGTACAAATAGCTTTTCGTTCTTGTTAAGTGTCCACTTTCGTTCACTTTACCTCTGAGATGTCAGATGTTTTTGAAAAATATCTGCAACTGCTCGAAAAACCGCTAAATTTTGCTTGAGCTATCCGTAGCAGGGCTGCCAAGTATACAGATTATTCTGTATTATACATATATTTTGACCACAATATAGAAATGATACAAAATACAGAATTCTCGCGTAATTTTTAAAAGGGACCTAAGTAACAATGACAGATTCTCTCCTCTCTCACTTTGTTTCGTTAATTACGTCGTCATTATATATATTTTCTAAGCTTTTTCCCCTTAATCGAGAGACAGTAATACCACAGACAAACAGACGTACCACGAGATTTATTTCCGTGGATCAAAATAACGGTCATTTCAAATGAGTTTCAGTTATGCGGAATATTCCCGCCGCAGCGGTGGTGGCGCTGATGTGCCTTTTTCTTTGGACTCAGTTGACATTATTCGAGCACCGTGCTGCCAAAATCAGCAGAAAAGCTGAAAGTTTATCTTTTGCGGAATATGCCCAGTAGGTGTCGCACAAGTAAGTCGGAACCACAATTTCCTTAGAATTTTGTATGCAGTGGTACGTCTGTTTGTCTGTGGTAATACTGTCTTGCTTACTATGCATGGAGTGTTATGAAATATGGAAAAAATAACATAATTATTCAAAGAGAAAAGTAAATCAAAGAGAAAGTAAACAAAGAGAGTCTCTCAATGTTAGATAGGTCGCTTTGAAAAATTACGCGAGAATTCATACAGAATTTTGAATTATAATACAGATTTGTACAAAATTTCAGCAATAAGGCAATCCACAGGTGACGTTTCTTTGCTTGTACGTTTGTTATTATTGCTGTTTTTCAAGCTGCAAAACCAAAACACGACCAAACCCGAAATATTTAAATGTCGGCAATAATATCAGAAGTGATTTTTCATTGTTGTATTTAGGATTGGCACTCACGCTTCTGGTTCCGGATTGCGTCCAATTTGCAACCGATCGAACATACATTAAGCTGTCCTAAGTTGAAAACATACTGAAATCACCTGATCGCAACTGTCTCGTGGATTGCCCTATAGATTTTTTTAAGTTTCGGTTTAAAATCGCGATGTTTCAAAAAATGTTCGAACTAAAAAACTGCTAGGTCTGTTTCACAAACATTTCACCCGAACATCAGTTTTCAGTTTTCCGAATGTGTTTCCCACATTGCCGCGAAACTAACCGATTATCTTAAGGAAATCCACGGGTTTCATTGCTTGTACGTTTGCTATTGCTGTTAATTTTTAAGATTGTAGTGTATAGAAGCCCCATGTAAGAAACCACTTGGTTGACTACGAATTTTCATTGGCACTAGACTTGGAAATAGTTAATACCTTACTTATGAAAACACTGTCATGTTTTCAGCACCATAACAAACATAAGCAGAAAAGCTGAAAGTTTATCTTTTGCGGAATATGCCCAGTAGGTGTCGCACAAGTAAGTCGGAACCACAATTTCCTTAGAATTTTGTATGCAGTGGTACGTCTGTTTGTCTGTGTCTAAATCACACCCTTAGCCCGTTTCAGCATCACACTTTTCGCATCCTTGAAAAAATCACATACATTGCCTACTTTCCAACTTTAATAATATTCTATTGTTGTAAAAAGGATTGCCACATGCAATTGGATTGTTAAGCTACTCATGGATTTCTGATTTTTATATATCGAGTAAAGGAGTGTAATTTGCTGAGCAAAACATGATTTTTTAAAACAAACTCTAACTCACGCTTTTCGATAATTCGATTGCTCTCATAGAAAAACAAAACCCGGAGTGGTGTTTATAAAATAACGTATTAGTTTGCAGATTGTACAGCTAATTTTTCAATCCTGCCTGAGAAATTCAAGGTTCACCTCTGTTAGATTTACTTCAGAGGTGAGTAAGTTCATGTTCTTCCCGTTTTAAGTTTACAAGGCTTTACACAGTGATTGATTTACGAATGCATCGTTAACCCTTAAATGCGCAATGTTGTTTTAAAACTACATTGCGAATAACGTCTCAAATATTCGTATAAACAGCCATTAAGGCTTTAATTAAGAAATCAAAGCCTAGATAACTGCGCCAATCTATTATATTTGTAGAAAAAATTAAAATACATTCATTTTGAAACATTATTCCCAATTTTTTTTCCGAAATAACGCTGCGCATTTAAGGGTTAAATTTATGCGTCGCAAGTTTCTAATTTCAATACTCAATTATCACGATTTGGCAACTTTTTTTAAATTTTCTTCAGATTTCTCTGCGTTAGAGTTTATCAGGAAACTCTGATTAGTAGGTTTAAGACAATATCGAGGAAAGCAAATATGATAGGTTTGTGTATGTTTTGAAAAACTACATATATTTCTATCTTTGGTAAAAGAAAACTAAAGGGCTAGACATAGATTGTATCTCGAGTTAGAAGATGAGAATTGACTAACCAGCCTAATACTATTTGAAGGCTGAAAATTTGTATATATATATATATATATATATATATATATATATATATATATATATATATATATATATATATATATAAATATATATATATATATATATATATATATATATATATATATATATATATATATATATATATATATATATATATTTATATATATATATAAATATATATATATATATATATATATATATATATATATATAATATATATATATATATATATATATATATATATATATAAATATATATATATATATATATAATATATATATATATATATATATATATATATATATATATATATATATATATTTATATATATATATATATATATATATATATATATATATATATATATATATATATATATATATATATGTTTGTTATAAAGTTATGTTTATTTAAACTTGTTATTTACAACTACAGTTCAAGTGTACACTTTGGGTCGTTTGCGTCTATCCCATTATTAC
>NW_026599003.1:0-8000 GCF_029784165.1 Wyeomyia smithii | reverse complement strand
TGACCAGCCATGCTCAGTTTTCCTCTACAATGAAATCTAAAGAGATGACATGTGTTTTTTTCCCAAATTGAAAAAGGTTTGTTAGTGTCCAAGGAACACGTCTGAGAAGAAGTGAAGGTTTTCTGATAACTATCAATTGTGCTTTAATTCACAAAACTACGTAGAAATTAAAAAAGCATGAGTTTTAATGCTGAAGTCGCCCCTTAATCGATGTTCAAACCAATGAAATGTAGTCTTTCTTCCAATCAAGCTCCCAAGATATAGTTTGAATAGAAGTAAAATAAAAGTGAAAAAGTAAGTCGAATCCCGTAATGTGTTACTATTCACAAAACTACGAAAATATCAGAAATGTCAAATTGTTATGCTCGACTCGCACTGAATCAAAACCTAAATTAATCCACCTAGCGGTCAGACCCAGCCTTTCTCATTCAAACTTATTATTTATGAAAATAGATTTACAAGAACGCTTCAATCCAATAAATGTATATTCACTCTTAAGGTTCTAAAAAATTGATGTTGTAATCTATACATATGAAAATGCAGCCCAGTCTGTCTGTCTGTCAATAGTTTTAAAAACAGGGTCACGAGAACGTTGATATTGACGTCTGCGGAGATTTTTCAAACGAATTAGAAGTTGAAGATTTTCGTCAATTATTGGTGAATCAAATTTCACTTGAGCCTTTGGAACAGAATAATTCCTGGCATCAACAATTGCAAATTTTAATGCTTCCAAAGCGGAATCAATATTCACTTCGTTTTGCAAATCAAGCTCATTATTGAAATTTCTCTCAATATGAGTTTTGTATCTTTCCCAATTAGCCTTGTTATAATTAAAAACAGAGCTCACAGGGTTTAAAACTGATTCATGTGATAAAGAAAAAGTTATTGGAAGATGGTCAGAATCAAAGTCAGCATGTGTGATCAATTCACTACATACATGACTTTGATCTGTTAGCACCAAATCAATTGTTGAAGGGTTTCTTACAGAAGAAAAGCATGTAGGACTATTCGGAGACAAAATAGAATAGTATCCTGAAGAACAATCGTTGAATAAAATTTTGCCATTGGAATTACTTTGAGAACTATTCCATGAACGATGTTTAGCGTTAAAATCGCCGATTATAAAAAATTTCGAACGATTTCTGGTGTGTTTTTGTAAATCACCTTTGAAATAATTTTTGAGCTCGCGTGTGCATTGAAATGGTAAATATGCTGCGGCAATGAATAAAATCCCAAGTTCAGTTTGAACTTCAATTCCCAAAGTTTCAATAACTTTCGTCTCAAGATGGGGAAGAGCACGATGTTTGATTCGGCGATGAATAACAATTGCAACTCCACCGCCGGAACCCTGAATCCTATCATATCTATGAACCACGTAATTGGGATCATATTTTAATTTTATGTTAGGTTTCAAAAATGTTTCAGTAATAATTGCAATATGCACATTATTTACTGTTAAAAAATTAAAAAGCTCATTCTCATTGGCCTTCAATGAGCGAGCATTCCAATTTAATATTTTAATTGTTTTATTTAAAGTCATTGCTAAATTTTAAATTAGAAACAATTTTAATAGTAAAATTTGTGCCTATTTGAATGGCTTCAAACATTGATTTTGCCTGCAACATGGCGTTCATAAGATCGAACATTGCCTGTTGCAAAAAAGAAAGTTTACCTGGCATAATAGGCCCCAGGCAGTTGACATTAGAAAAAATATTTTCGGTAGCAATATTAGCTGGGGTAATAGGTGTACAATTATTTTCTAGCGTGTTTTGCTTACCCATATTAGCGGTCATTTTCGAACTACCAACATTAGGCGGAAGAATGTTCGAACTACCTGTAACCTGTGCATATGTTAAACGGGTATGCAAAGGAGTAGGTAAACTATGCGTCACTGGTACGCTTGGAGAATTTTGTTTTGAATTTTGTTTACCTTGCCTTGCCTTAACAATTGCTTAACGGACTGGGCATTGATAAAAATTTGACATATGGTTGCCGTTACAATTCGCACAGCGAAAATTTTTACTCTCTTTCACAGGACATGTGTCCTTTTTGTGAGAATAGTCTCCACAATTAAGACATTTTTGGTCCATGTTACAGAATTTGGAACCATGGCCATAACGTTGGCAGGTACGGCATTGGGTGATATGCTTTTCACCTCCGCCATACTTCCTATAAATTTCCCACTTTACACGCACATCATACAAAGCATGTGCCTTTTCAAAAAATTTTAAGTTGTTAACCTCCTTGCGGTTAAAATGAATTAAATAATTAACAAGGGAAATTCCAGTTCTCTGACTGTTTTCGCCTCGTGATTTTTGTTTCATTAGAATTACTTGGGTAGGGGCTATGCCAAGTAATTCTGTCAAAGTAAGTTTGATCTCATCAACGGTTTGATCGTTGGTGAGACCTTTCAAGACAACCTTGAACGGCTTGGCGTTCTTGGTGTCGTATGTAAAAAAATTGTACATCTTGTCAGTTAAATACTGAACAAGACGATCACGACCCTTTACTGAGTCGGCTAATAAGCGGCATTCACCTCTACGGCCAATCTGATAGGTAACTTTAACGTCAGAAACAAACGTTGAAAGTTCCTTTTTGAATATATTAAATTCAGAAGAAATAGTTACCACAATAGGTGGAACTTTCTCCTTTTTTAAAGATTTTATATTTTGTATAGTTTCATTATTAATAACTTCCATTTCACCAGCTTCTTGCTCAGGCAAAATATCATAAGGATTGTCACTACAGACACTCGATGTGTCAGAAAGAGATGCCTCTCTTTTCCTCCCCGCAGCGATGCGAGGTTTCTTTTTCCGTCCAGCCATTTCAGGTGATACGAAAAAAGTTAAAACAAATGTTAAATTCAAAAGTAGGTAGTCTTGAGAAAGATTGATGGGAAATAACTTTCAGGTAGTCTTTAAAAGACACACTGACAAAACACAAACTTTGAAGCTATAGGCAGTCAAAGACCAGTCCACAAGCAACCGAAAAAACGTCTGATCTGTAGGACAGTTCAAGACGCACTGATCGCATATGGTTTTGTGTTGCGACTTCTTGCGATGAGTGTAACATACTCACACAGCAATACAGATAAACTCATATAATGTATATTCAAACTTTTATTAATTCCACAAAGTGATGAATATACGCGAAAACCAAAAGTCTCATGTTTAGTCGCAAAAGGCATCATTTTGTAACACCGTAAACGACTGAATTTATGATTACTAGAGGCCGCTAATGTTTGCACCGCTTACATCGTACAAGATATTATGATAGATCATTAGCTTGTATGACCAATGTGAATGTTTCATCGCATATAACGTATATCTTTGCGACTAATAGGTAATAAACCCGGATTCAAAAACCAATTAACTTTTCTAATGCTTGGTTAAACTCGCAGTAAATCCACATTACAGCGTATCACATATGTATAAATTTAGTCACTTCCCGCCGCTGCTGCTCTTCAAAAAACTAGCCACCGAAAACATCTGCGGACAACTCGGATCAATGATACACCACTTAGCATAATATCTTTGTTGGAAACTTGCCTTTAATTGTTGTTGAAGCCGGTAAAATCACTCAATTTTGTTTAAACAAATGACACAGCTCACCGAACGGCCATGACAATTCAACCGAAATGTAAACAACGAACGTTCCCGCAGAAATTTAGAAACTAACTCGCAATACGAGATCTATTCAGATTCATGCTTTACGAAGTCTTTTGATCATTTATACGATGAAACTAAAATCTATTACCAAAACTCAGAGGTTTCCGACAGCGAGACCACGGAGGAGAGGAAAGAATGATGCTTGACAATCTAAGAGTCCAAGGTTCGAGTCCGGATGGATACCCAAATATTACAGCGTGTGCCCAAAGGAAAAAGAAATGACTGGTAAAACTAAACACCGACATTTGTAATTTGCTATTCCTTGTAATATGAATAGCAAGGGATAAATAAACTTCCGATTGTGGGTAAAAGGCCAAAAATATTTATTTCGTAGTCAAGATGATGCCCGGAGACCGGAGAACAAATCCAGACGTCTTTTTGCAAGTCAAGATGTCGATATCCGGCTACTGGAAACTACCCAATACCACCCAACATAGGTGTTGCACAGAAGCTAAAAATTGACTACAGATGCTATTTTTAAATCTGAAATTACAACGTTAGGATGCTGGAAAACAGCCAAAGATGATCATTCCGGAATCAATATGATACCCAGAGATTGGAAATCAAATCCAGATGCCATTTTAAAACCCAAGATGGTGATATCCGGTTTTCGCAATACCGAATACCGAATACCAGGCGCCAAATCCAAGATGGTGCATGTTACAGACAGCTTTATGCAGTTCTACGTCAAATTTGCGGCTGTGGTTTTGAACACAACATTACAAAATAAATATCTCATTAAAATAAAAATAAATTGAACTTTTACTGATACTATTGATTTAGCTGATTCTGAAATATAATCAAGTTTTTTCAAAAGGTTTTTTTCACGCTTTTTTTACTACGAGTCTCTACGCGGATTTTCGAATCAGCGGTTTTTTTTACAAGGTACGTATACCCTACGTTGAAAACACTGACTGTATAGGCACCAACATTTTTATTACTAGATTATCTTATAATGACGGAAATAATTGTTTATCACCCAACTTTAACAGTTGAGGTAGTTATCACAATGAATGGATACCCATTTATTTGTGAAACGAATACACTCTTCAAATTATTTTTAATCGAAATAACCGACTTCAATTCATTCATGTTTGGTATGTGGGTCTTTTTGCACGTGTTGCTTGATTAGAGACTTGGATAATGTTTGAGCTATTCCTAGCCAAAATAATAAACTTAGTATCAGAACATTCCGTAAAGTTTTTAAATTCTTTTCGAATTTATTTGTTAGGATTTTATAGAAATCGGAATATTGTAAAAACATGATTCAGAAAAACAGTTTTCAGGGGAGAATACATAGAGCCTTATAGATATAATATGGTAATGTTAGTATTTGTTCAAAATTATGACTGTGTAAATAAATTACGCGTTGTTGATTATGATTAATGGGAGGAAAATATGCCCCGTAAACACGCAGCAGGAAAGCACGCCAACAAAATGGCCCCGTTGATAGTACTACAGTGAACAAAATTTAATTGCCATACAAAAAAAAATTGTAAAGGGAATATGAGAAGATGTAGAATTCATTTAGCTAAAAAAAGGGTTAGCAGGCTACTGAATTACTGAAAAAAAGTATGCGCGATATAAAAAAAGAAGAAAAAATGCTGCAACCGTGTTTCTTAAAAAAACCATGAGCGATGTGTGGAAAAAAATGGCGTACAGTGTTATTGAAAAAAAAATGAACAAAACTCAATTGTTTATGGAATTGTACCAGATCGACATTTTTAACGTTTGATATTTTTTAATGTTACAGAAAATGTAAGAAAAAAAAAACGAAAAATTGGATACGGTCTTAAAAGAGCTCGCTGAGTTAAAGTCTAGCAACGTAAACTGAATATTGAATTGAGTAAAGCACGTGAAACAATTTTATCGCTTCAAACAAGTTTGAACACACCAAGAAGCATAAGCAGCGAGATAAATGGTGTAGATTTCATAGACGATGTTGGCCCAACCAGTACACAGTGGCAAGGTACCAAGGGTAGTGCAGAAATGACACGATTCATGTCGTCGGTGAATCAGATGTCTGTTTCCGCGATTACCGTTCCAGAATGCAAGCCGTCCTGCGTCGCTGATATAATCGGTAGACACGATTTTGAAATATGGAAAGCTTTATTGATAGATACAATGAAATTAGCGGCAGTCGTTGATGAAGCCACTCAGTTTACTGTGTTTATAGTTAAAGCAGGCCAACGGCTCCTGGACATATTCAGGAATATAAAGTCGACTCCAGACGCACCGAATCAGGATACTCATCCCTTTTCAAATGCTTTATGGCGCTTAAAAACATATTTCAGATCAGGCTCGGACGTAATGCTCCAGCGTCGGAAGCTAAACCTTATGAACTAGAAACCTGAGGAAACGGACCTTGCGTTTCTCATGCGAGTAGGAGCAATAGCGCGTTTGTGCGAGTTTAGCGATAGTAAGGAACTTGAGGAAATGTAGCACCTGTGTAGCAGAACATTCGAGATGTCGCGAAGCTCGCACGATGGCACTTAATGCTAGCCGCAAAGGCTCTTTTGCAGAGCTTGTTGACAAAGTCCGAGAAATCGAAGCTATACGACTAAACGAAGAGTATTCTCGTGTCACCGCGGTACCTACCAGGGAGAAAAATATCCAACGATTATTCGATGGCGGAAGATATGAAACTCTTTCAAACAATCGTAGAGGAGATTTCAGGTCGCGATTTGCAAGGACTCCGTGGACAGTTTGGAGAGACAGGCCGGAGACTACTGCAAGTCGCTGTTTTAGATGCAACGGTCTGTTCCATAAGGCGGAGGACTGCAAGGCAGTGAACATGGTTTGTCGGAATTGTTGACGTTTGGGTCACAGCTCGCTTGCAGGTCGTTCGTGAGATCTACAAATAGCCGAATGATAGAGGATCAGAAGCCACTGGTACCGGAGATATTTGCAATGTTAGCAGCTTAGGGAGAAGAAACAGAAAAAGCTGTTATATCCGAAGATGTAAGTGACATTACCGAGAAGTGACTCTAATTGATTTTTTTTTTCGTATTTTACTTTCAAAGTCAAAAGACTGAAAACATAGTTAAGTATTGTTACCAGAATGGTACTGTTAATAAACATTCATAACAATGTTTTCTTTCATTTATTTGTCTGGTGAACGTATATACGAAAGAAAAGATGATAAACTGAATGCAATTAAAAATTTCCGTCAACCATCTAATTGCTCTGATGTGAAAAGTTTCTTGGGGTTGGTAACCTTCATAGACCGTTTTTGATAAATCGAGCTTCTAGGACAAAGTTCCTTCGTGCGTAAGCCAGTTTCGAAAATTTTTACTGGACAGAAAATGAGGAGGCTGAGTTCCGGGATCTACAGGATAACGCTATCAATTCGATTAGAACCCTGGGTTATTACAGCCCGAAAGAACTGTTCGTTGATGCTTCAGCAACAGGTTTGGGAGCAATCCTTGTACAGTTCAATGCCCAAGAGATACTAAGAATAATAGCATGTGCATCGAAAGCGCTAACCGCATCAGAGCAGAGGTATCCGCAAACTCATAGAGAAGCCCTGGCAGTCGTTTGGGGTCCGAACGGAAGCTGCAGCAAACGAATTCATATTCGGCTCAGGTCATCATATGGGAAAACGCGCGGTCTCTCGCGACGAAGCATGGGCGCTTCGTCTGCAGCCATACGACTTTGTGGTGAGAAGAGTTACAGGAAAAGAATTGCTGACTCTCTTTCAAGATTAATTAAATGTTCGCATAACGCTGAACCTTTCGAGGAAGAGAACATTAACCATTTACTATTCACTCTTGATGCAGGCTGCATGGATTTGACCTTAAGCGAAATTGAAACTCATGCAGAACAAGATGAAGAGATACAACAAATTTGTGGGACATTGGATTGCGATGTTTGGCTCCCAAGATTAAGTAAATACGAATGTCAGAAAAAGAGTCTTCATAAACTTGGATCGATGGTGTTTAAAGATGACAAGATCGTCTTACCCAAATCGCTACGTGAGAAAGCATTACTTTCTGCTCACGGAAGACATGTGGGTGAAGTTTCGATGAAAAGAATCATGCGTGAATTTTTTTAGTGGCCTCGTATTTTCAAAGATGCTGAACTGTTTGTAAAGAACTGCGTACCTGCACCATGCTATCAAGAAAAAATCCACCTGTTCTGCTGTGTTCGCGGGAACTGCCGGAGAAGCCATGGGAAATCCTGCAGATAGACTTTCTATGTGTACCAGGATTCGGCTCGGGAGAGTTCTTAATAGTAGTAGATACGTACTCCCGCTTTCTTTCAGTCACCGAAATCAGACAAACAGACGCAGTCAGTACAAACGCGATTTTGTGCGACATTTTCAAACTCTGG
>NW_026599002.1:35016-50000 GCF_029784165.1 Wyeomyia smithii | reverse complement strand
TCCCAGATGGTCTCGAGGTACGATGCTGGCCTAACAAGCCAGTCGTCTTAGGTTCGAGTCTCGGCTCGAGAGAGACTGTTAGTGTCATTAGGATCGTAGCGTTAGCCCCGCACCTTTCCTGTATACTAAACAGTTGGCTGCGAAGTCTGTGTATAACAAACAGAAGGTCAAGTTACGAATGGAAATGTAGCACCCAAGGCTTGGCTTTGGCTTTGCTTTTACAAAAGCATCATAAAATCACATAAGCTTACATAATTTACAATTGATTTCCGCAAGAATGAAGGAAATCCGTTGAAAACTGACTGAGTTATAAACATTTGAAATTTTTCGTGACGCTCTCGATGTTTTCGGTATTATATTGCAATTATCCCTTACTAGACCTAATCCTACGTCAAAAGTCCACTGCGTTCAGATCTGAGAAGCTTGGCACCCATACCTTTTTATCCAGAAAATCCTTGTCTGTAACCAGCTTTGAATTAACATTGCAGTATGCGCTGGTGTACCGTCTATTGGAACAAATAGTGATGATCTTTGAAGAATTTTCGAAGGCTCGGGGCTAAAATTTACTT
The DNA here is from genome assembly GCF_029784165.1 of Wyeomyia smithii. Classification (NCBI taxonomy): domain Eukaryota; kingdom Metazoa; phylum Arthropoda; class Insecta; order Diptera; family Culicidae; genus Wyeomyia; species Wyeomyia smithii. Next base: position 49,431 of record NW_026599002.1, on the reverse strand, counting down.
CAAAACTCCATTTTTAATAAACAACCTTTACTCAAGCCATCAAGCCTTTGTCGATGAAAACCATCGGAAGCTTACCTTGCATGAAATTGCACCTAAACCATCATTGAAGCTGCACTGTGGAATCGAGAAACGCTCGTTGGGACTCCGAAATATTGTATCTGATCATTTTGTGCATTATGTAGCTGCTCCAGGCCTAAAAGTTTCTTATCGGAAAAAATCGTTCTGTCGAGCCTCTCTTTCTGAGTGGACTCGGAAACGTTGTGAACTTTACGTTTCTTAATTCAAGGTCAGTTGCCAAAATAGGGTGGACAGATTCAATAGATATATTCTAATTGGTGGCAAATTTTCGAGCAGAACGTGACCTCTTACGCTCTCTCAAAACTTTAACAACTCGCGATATCCTTGCGAATTGTGGGCGGATCTTCTCCGGTTTTTCGAAGAGGATGCCTCTTTGATGGTTTTATAAACGTATAATGTCCACAGTCCATACAAAATTTTTGGAATTTATATGGGCAGTTGTACATGGAGGGGAAGGGGGGGGGTGTTCAAAATCGTCAAAAATCTGTCCACGTGGAATGTGGATGGTCTCTATGGTGCAAGGGCAGTCACCGGCCAAAAACCAGTTTACTGCGACTTCCCGAAATTGCTCCAACGCGTGTCAAAAACAAAACACAACTGACAAACAATACATAGAGTAATAACTTTCACTAATACCTTCATATTTCAGTGCGTCTTGAACTGTCCTACAGATCAGACGTTTTTTCGGTTGCTTGTGGACTGGTCTTTGACTGCCTATAGCTTCAAAGTTTGTGTTTTGTCAGTGTGTCTTTTAAAGATTACCTGAAAGTTATTTCCCATCAGTCTTTCTCAAGACTACCTACTTTTGAATTTAACATTTGTTTTAACTTTTTTCGTATCACCTGAAATGGCTGGACGGAAAAAGAAACCTCGCATCGCTGCGGGGAGGAAAAGAGAGGCATCTCTTTCTGACACATCGAGTGTCTGTAGAGACAATCCTTTTGATATTTTGCCTGAGCAAGAAGCTGGTGAAATGGAAGTTATTAATAATGAAACTATACAAAATATAAAATCTTTAAAAAAGGAGAAAGTTCCACCTATTGTGGTAACTATTTCTTCTGAATTTAATATATTCAAAAAGGAACTTTCAACGTTTGTTTCTGACGTTAAAGTTACCTATCAAATTGGCCGTAGAGGTGAAAGCCGTTTATTAGCCGACTCAGTAAAGGGTCGTGATCGTCTTGTTCAGTATTTAACTGACAAGATGTACAAATTTTTTACATATGACACCAAGAACACCAAGCCGTTCAAAGTTGTCTTGAAAGGTCTCACCAACGATCAAACCGTTGATGAGATCAAACTTACTTTAACAGAATTACTTGGCATAGCCCCTACCCAAGTAATTCTAATGAAACAAAAATCACGAGGCGAAAACAGTCAGAGAACTGGAATTTCCCTTGTTAATTATTTAATTCATTTTAACCGCAATGAGGTTAACAACTTAAAATTTTTTGAAAAAGCACATGCTTTGTATAATGTGCGTGTAAAGTGGGAAATTTATAGGAAGTATGGCGGAGGTGAAAAGCATATCACCCAATGCCGTACTTGCCAACGTTATGGCCATGGTTCCAAATTCTGTAACATGGACCAAAAATGTCTTAATTGTGGAGACTCTTCTCACAAAAAGGACACATGTCCTGTGAAAGAGAGTAAAAATTTTCGCTGTGCGAATTGTAACGGCAACCATATGTCAAACTTTTATCAATGCCCAGTCCGTTTAGCAATTGTTAAGGCAAGGCAAGGTAAACAAAATTCAATTTCTCAATTAAAACCAACTTCAAAACAAAATTCTCTAAGCGTACCAGTGACGCATAGTTTACCTACTCCATACCCGTTTAACTTATGCACAGGTTACAGGTAGTTCGAACATTATACCGCCTAGTGTTGGTAGTTCGAAAATGACCGTTAATATGGGTAAGCAAAACAGGCTAGAAAATAATTGTACACCTATCACTCCAGCTAATATTGCTGCCGGAAATATTTTTTCTAATGTCAACTGCCTGGGGCCTATTACGGCAGGTAAACTTTCTTTTTTGCAACAGGCAATGTTCGATCTTATGAACGCCATGTTGCAGGCAAAATCAATGTTTGAAGCCATTCAAATAGGCACAAATTTTACTATTAAAATTGTTTCTAATTTAAAATTTAGCAATGATTTTAAATAAAACAATTAAAATATTAAATTGGAATGCTCGCTCATTGAAGGCCAATGAGAATGAGCTTTTTAACTTTTTAACAGTAAATAATGTGCATATTGCAATTATTACTGAAACATTTTTGAAACCTAACATAAAATTAAAATATGATCCCAATTATGTGGTTCATAGATATGATAGGATTCAGGGTTCCGGCGGTGGAGTTGCAATTGTTATTCATCGCCGAATCAAACATCGTGCTCTTCCCCATCTTGAGACGAAAGTTATTGAAACTTTGGGAATTGAAGTTCAAACTGAACTTGGGATTTTATTTATTGCCGCAGCATATTTACCATTTCAATGCACACGCGAGCTCAAAAATTATTTTAAAGGTGATTTACAAAAACTCACCAGAAATCGTTCGAAATTTTTCATAATCGGCGATTTTAACGCTAAACATCGTTCATGGAATAATTCTCAAAGTAATTCCAATGGCAAAATTTTATTCAACGATTGTTCTTCAGGATACTATTCTATTTTGTCTCCGAATAGTCCTACATGCTTTTCTTCTGTAAGAAACCCTTCAACAATTGATTTGGTGCTTACAGATCAAAGTCATGTATGTAGTGATTTGATCACACATGCTGACTTTGATTCTGATCATCTTCCAATAACTTTTTCTTTATCACATGAATCAGTTTTAAACCCTATGAGCTCTGTTTTTAATTATAACAAGGCTAATTGGGAAAGATACAAAACTCATATTGAGAGAAATTTCAATAATGAGCTTGATTTGCAAAACGAAGTGAATATTGATTCCGCTTTGGACGCATTAAAATGTGCAATTGTTGATGCCAGGAATTATTCTGTTCCAAAGGCTCAAGTGAAATTTGATTCACCAATAATTGACGAAAATCTTCAACTTCTAATTCGTTTGAAAAATGTCCGCAGACGTCAATATCAACGTTCTCGTGACCCTGTTTTTAAAACTATTTATAAAGATTTACAGAAAGAGATTAAACATAGATTTACTCTTCTGAGAAATCAAAATTTTGAGACTAAGGTTGAAAAATTGAAACCATATTCAAAACCATTTTGGAAGCTGTCGAAGATTCTTAAGAAACCTTCAAAGACTATTCCAGTTTTAAAAGATGGTGAACGTTTTCTTGTATCCAATGAACAAAAGGCTCAAAGACTTGCTCAGCAGTTTGAGAGTGTTCATAACTCAAATTTGAATTTTGTGAGTCCAATTGAAAATGAAGTCACACGTCAATTTGATTTAATTTCTTCCAAGAATTTTTTACCTGCAGAAATAATTGAAACTAACTTGAATGAGATTAAATCAATTATTAAAAATTTCAAAAATATGAAAGCACCTGGTGACGATGGAATCTTTAATATACTAATCAAACATCTCCCTGAGAGCACAATGGAATTTTTAGTAAAAATTTTCAATTGCTGCTTCAAAATTGCATATTTTCCCAAATTATGGAAAAATGCAAAAATTACTCCCATTTTAAAACCGGATAAGAACCCAGCTGAAGTTTCAAGTTATCGACCAATCAGTTTGCTTTCTTCAATAAGTAAACTGTTTGAGAGAATTATTCTTAACAGAATGATGTCACACATCAACGAAAATTCAATTTTTGCAAATGAACAGTTTGGATTTCGCCATGGGCATTCCACAACTCATCAATTGCTCAGAGTTACTAATATGATACGAGCTAACAAATCTGAAGGTTATTCCACTGGAGCTGCTCTTTTAGACATAGAAAAAGCATTCGACAGTGTTTGGCATAAAGGTTTGATTGCGAAATTGCAAACTTTTAATTTTCCGATTTTCCTTATCAAAATTTTAAAAAATTATCTTACTGATCGAACTCTGCAGGTTGTCTATCAGAATTCAAAATCTGATAGATTTCCTGTCAGAGCAGGTGTACCTCAAGGTTCAGTCTTGGGTCCAGTCCTGTACAACATATTCACTTCAGATCTTCCTGATTTTCCTCCAGGATGCACAAAGTCATTGTTCTGCGATGACACAAGCATTTCCGTAAAAGGAAAAAGTCTTCGTGTCATATGCAGTCGATTGCAGAAAAGTTTAGATATTTTTTCTTCCTACTTGCAAAAGTGGAAAATCTCTCCCAATGCTTCTAAAACTCAAATGATAATTTTTCCGCATAAGCCTAGGGCTTCTTTCCTCAAGCCAAACAATAATCACGTTGTCAAGATGAATGGGGTTATTTTAGGTTGGTCCGACAAGGTTAAGTACTTGGGACTAATTTATGATAAAAAACTTATTTTCAAAGAGCACATTGAGAGTATACAAGCCAAGTGCATCAAATATACGAGATGTTTATATCCTCTCATTAACAGGAATTCTAAACTTTGTTTAAAGAACAAACTTTTGATTTACAAACAAATTTTTAGACCAGCAATGCTTTATGCTGTACCGATCTGGTCAAGTTGCTGTTCAACAAGGAAGAAAACGCTTCAAAGGATTCAGAATAAAATTCTGAAAATGATTTTGAAGCGTCCTCCTTGGTTTGGTACACTCGAATTACATAGACTTACTGGTGTTGAACCATTAGAAGCTATGTCAAATAAAATTATTAACAATTTTCGACAAAAATCGTTGCAATCCTCAATTGCTACGATAAGCTCTCTTTATAGCCAATAAGTTAGCAATTAAGTTAGTTGTAAGTTTACTTCCCCTTTTCTGACAAGAAGGTTTAAATCCCTACGAATGACAAGTCCTAATTGCGAAAGCAAACAAATCCTAACAATTAAAATTACAAATTTCTAACAGTGTTGAGAAGTCACCATTTGTGATTGGACACACATACTCATTATTTACTAATATTTATCATAAATACTTAAGCTACTAACAAATCCCCCCTTTAAAAAAAATAAAAAAAAAAAAAAAAAAAAAAAATACCTTCATATTTTCTTCACATTTTCAGCGTTATATTTCTAGGAATTCTTTAGAATAATAAAAATCGAAAATTTTCTAAACTAACCCCGATAATTCTATAAAGTTGGTGCCTAAAGCGTCTTGAAGTTCAAACACCACTATGAAATTCAAAACGGCATCTGGAGACAATTCCCTAAAGAGGCATGTATCACCGAACGTTTTACTCTGGCCAGATTTTTTCTCTGACGGATTTATCATGTAAAAAAAGAGTGTTAACGAAACCTCGTTCCTCTTGCCAATACCGTTTTACAATCACAATTTCCTGAAAAGGACTAGCTGCTAAACCTCTGGTCAGTTCTATTTTAGGTTTAGATCCTGTTTGTCTGGTAGAGGGTTATGTACATACTACATACGTAGGTATAAGCCACCATCAGTCTAAGGTTATTCCTATGAATGTAGCTAGACTTACAGTTGATCAAATTTGATCATCCCATGAATTTCACACAATTGTTGTTTATGAAGGTGCAAAAGGAGTTTGGCTGACCTGCAAGCTTAGTTTCTTGCGCGCTTTCCGGGGTAGTAAGAATCTCCTTCCAACAACAGGAGCCACTCATTAGATGACCAATTTCGTCGTAACAGCTTTAACCCACCTGATGGTTTGATTTGTTAGAAACTGCCATCATACTTGTTGTTCTGGAGTGCCTTAAGGAAGCAATCTTGGACCATTGCTGTTTGTGCTTTTCAACAACGAAAATCGACAGAATTCTTCCATCTGGCTGACGAATGTTTCACGCTGATGATGTTAAAATTTATAAGATTATCGAGAGCCTTGCAGACTGTATCAAAGTTCAGAGGATGGAGAACTGTTTTATAGAGTGGTGTTATCGTAATTGCATGACTCCAACGTAAAATGACATCTATTGTATTTGACTACTGACCTCTACTGACCTTAGCAGGACAGTCTTCGACCTGAGTGTTGTAATAGATAGTGCTTTCACAGGTCAAACACACTATTGTAAATAGATCTCGAAAGCGAAAAGACAAGTAGGACTTATTTACTAAATTTTTGCTAAACTCGTGGATGACTTAGATCTCTGTATTACTTATTGGCTCGATCCATCCTCGAGTCAAGTGTTGTCGCCTGGTGTCCATATCATGCATACTGGACTGCTAGATTCACCACGCTCTCTGTTCGACTTAATTATTACAACTAAGACTTTTCGAAACCGGCTTTCTTCATGACAATAATTGTATGTTCCTCGTTTTATTATTTGTATGTTAGTATTGCATGCTAGTTACTAAGGTTTTTTATGTTCATTGACCCTCTAGTGTCCAATGCCGCCTTTAGACGGGCTTCAGTCAAACCTCTAAAAAGTTTCAACAAATACTTAAAAAATGTTTATAAAGATTCATCGCGATTCTACCGAAGTCCGTCTAAAAATTAACTTGAGCACTAGTGAGTTAAGATAATCGATGTTAGATGAATAATATCAAATAGTTATAGTAGTATTTAGAGAACAGTCAAAACGAACTCTTATTTTGTTAAAAGAAAAAAGTCTTTTTCGAAACCTCGTTTGCGCCATAATTTCCTAGGAGAGAACTACGTTACTCTGGTCAGTTTTTTTATCAGTTAACGGTTGCATTGAAAAATGTGTTTTTTTTTCTCGGAGGGTGATAAAAATCAAGACAGATAATTGAGTTTGATAAATTTCCCATGTAAGGCAATTATATTAGCTTACTTGCAAAAAAATCACGTCCTTGCAAGTGGCTTCCCGGTTGTTAACCAGAACATTCGCCATGGCGAACTTTGTTCGTTTTATTTATTAATGCGTCTGCAGTATTCGCGTCAAAATTGCTTCAGGTTTGTCCATAAATTCTCGATGGAAAGCAGCTGGGGGACGTTGAGCGGGTTCGCTGACTTGCGTATCACATCGATATTCAGCCGCTTCATCTCCTCCAACGATCGCTTCAAGTAGCGAGCCGACGCCAGATCCGGCTAAAACACCACGTCTTCGCCCTTATGGTATTTCATGTTGAATGATGCAACTTCCGGTAGACAGTTCGTTCTATAAATTTCCTCGTTAACTGCCAGTCGAAAGAAAACATAGAGTGGCTTTGACATCCCCTTTTCGCTGATTGTCAGCCACAGCAGCCCCTGAATTTCACCTCGGAGCTCACTTCCTTCGCGAGGTATGTAAAATACGAAGTGCCCTGCCAGTCGTTGCCATCCATAGTGAGATAGGACTCGTCGTCCATCACCATTGCTACGTCGCGAATCGCTGGGAAAATTGACTAGACCATTTTTTTAAACCTTTGAACGTGCACACTTCTGAACAAAATAGTTTCACTGTTTTCGCTATCACGGTTAGAGTTCGACTGATAGAGTTGCAGTTATGCAAAAAAAAAATAGGAAGAAAAGGCTTCCGTTGATGTTATAATGGTCGATAACTGAATGGTCAACCTTTTCTTATTTGTTGATGTTGATTGCAAAATTACAGTTTTGAGGAAAAATGTACACAATCAAAAAAAAATCTAGATAAATAATTTTCAATAATAATGAAAAATTTAAAACTGCGAAAAATTTCACATAAAATGGTGAAGCTAGATGCAATTTCCAACAAGGGTCTTTGAATAGCACTGATGTACACTGGATTCTCTTTTTACGCGATTGATGCGTGCGCGCAAAAAAAGAATCGCGTAAAAAAAAATCGCGTCATTTTAAACAAATCGCGTAATTTGGAGCAAATCGCATAAAATAAGATCACGTCGTTACAAAATCTTTCGCTATGTGGTAAATGTGTGTGTGTATGTGTAGGTATGTGTATGTGTGTGTGTATGTTTGTGTGTGTGTTACATCTTGGCTTATAAACAATATTTCCCATGTCACATATCGCGTAATTTCGAGAAAATCGCGTAATTGCGAGAAAATCGCGTAAAAAATCGTGTAAAATAAAATCACGTAAAAAAAAGTCGCGTAAAAACAGAATTCAGTGTATAAATATTTTATTATAAAGGCTGGACTCTATTATCCAGAGACTCGATAATGTGAATTATTTTTTGAGTTTCACATTATTTTTTGAGTAATATACTGTCCATAAACGCATAAGAGTCACACTGCTAACAACTGAGTAAAACGCAGTAGACGCAGATAGATCACTACATTTTTTCCCTTCCTATTGATTCAATAAAAAAAATCAAAACATACATTCATCCGAAGTAAATATATATGGCAGAATACTTTTATATTTGTCACAATTGGTCTTTCCATAAAAGTTACTATAATTTTCGACTAATTATTTACATATTCTGAGGTTTATCAAAAAAGTGATGAAAATTGACTTGGGACTGTTATGCATTTACAGGCAGTACACTCTTTGATCATTTTACCAATACTGCCTGTAGCTGGGAGAAGGGGCTACAAATCGGTTGTTTTGTATATTGAAACTAGATTTTCCACAGTGTATTGTTTACGATTGAATGTATTAATTCGAAGAGGCGAATGCCGTTTACTGGGCCAAACATTGAAAGATTGGAATCGTCTTATTCAGTATTTAACTGAAAAAAAGTATAAATTTTTTACATATGATACGAAGAGCGCCAAGCCGTTCAAGGTCGTATTAAAAGGTCTCATCAACGATCAAACCGTTGATGAGATCAAAATTACTTTGACAGAATTACTTGGTTTAGCCCCTACCCAAGTAATTCTGATGAAACAAAAATCACGAGGCGAAAACAGTCAGCGAACTGGAGTTTCCCTTGTAAATTATTTAATTCATTTTAACCGCAGTGAGGTTAATAACTTAAAATTTTTTGAAAAAGCACATGCTTTATATAACGTGCGTGTAAAATGGGAATTATATCGAAAGTTTGGCGGAGGTGAAAAGCATATCACCCTATGCCGTGTTTGCCAACGTTATGGCCATGGTTCAAAGTTTTGTAACATGGACCAAAAATGCCGCATTTGTGGAGACTCTTCTCACAAAAAGGACACATGTCCTGTGAAAGAGAGTAAAAATTTCCGCTGTGCGAATTGTAACGGCAACCATATGTCGAATTTTTATCAATGCCCAGCCCGTTTAGCAATTGTTAAGGCAAGGCCAGGTAAACAAAATTCTCCAAGCGTACCAGTGACGCATAGTTTACCTACTCCTTTGCATACCCGTTTAACTTATGCACAGGTTACAGGTAGTTCGAACATTATACCGCCTAGTGTTGGTAGTTCGAAAATGACTGTTAATATGGGTAAGCAAAACACGCTAGAAAATAATTGTACACCTATTACTCCACCTAATATTGCTGCCGAAAATATTTTTTCTAATGTCAACTGCCTGGGGCCTATTACGGCAGGTAAACTTTCTTTTTTGCAACAGGCAATGTTCGAACTTATGAACGCCATGTTGCAGGCAAAATCAATGTTTGAAGCCATTCAAATAGGCACAAATTTTACTATTAAAATTGTTTCTGATTTAAAATTTAGCAATGATTTTAAATAAAACAATTAAAATATTAAATTGGAATGCTCGCTCATTGAAGGCCAATGAGAATGAGCTTTTTAATTTTTTAACAGTAAATAATGTGCATATTGCAATTATTACTGAAACATTTTTGAAACCTAACATAAAATTAAAATATGATCCCAATTACGTGGTTCATAGATATGATAGGATTCCGGGTTCCGGCGGTGGAGTTGCAATTGTTATTCATCGTCGAATCAAACATCCCCATCTTGAGACGAAAGTTATTGAAACTTTGGGAATTGAAGTTCAAACTGAACTTGGGATTTTATTTATTGCCGCAGCATATTTACCATTTCAATGCACACGCGAGCTCAAAAATTATTTTAAAGGTGATTTACAAAAACTCACCAGAAATCGTTCGAAATTTTTCATAATCGGCGATTTTAACGCTAAACATCGTTCATGGAATAATTCTCAAAGTAATTCCAATGGCAAAATTTTATTCAACGATTGTTCTTCAGGATACTATTCTATTTTGTCTCCGAATAGTCCTACATGCTTTTCTTCTGTAAGAAACCCTTCAACAATTGATTTGGTGCTTACAGATCAAAGTCATGTATGTAGTGATTTGATCACACATGCTGACTTTGATTCTGATCATCTTCCAATAACTTTTTCTTTATCACATGAATCAGTTTTAAACCCTATGAGCTCTGTTTTTAATTATAACAAGGCTAATTGGGAAAGATACAAAACTCATATTGAGAGAAATTTCAATAATGAGCTTGATTTGCAAAACGAAGTGAATATTGATTCCGCTTTGGACGCATTAAAATGTGCAATTGTTGATGCCAGGAATTATTCTGTTCCAAAGGCTCAAGTGAAATTTGATTCACCAATAATTGACGAAAATCTTCAACTTCTAATTCGTTTGAAAAATGTCCGCAGACGTCAATATCAACGTTCTCGTGACCCTGTTTTTAAAACTATTTATAAAGATTTACAGAAAGAGATTAAACATAGATTTACTCTTCTGAGAAATCAAAATTTTGAGACTAAGGTTGAAAAATTGAAACCATATTCAAAACCATTTTGGAAGCTGTCGAAGATTCTTAAGAAACCTTCAAAGACTATTCCAGTTTTAAAAGATGGTGAACGTTTTCTTGTATCCAATGAACAAAAGGCTCAAAGACTTGCTCAGCAGTTTGAGAGTGTTCATAACTCAAATTTGAATTTTGTGAGTCCAATTGAAAATGAAGTCACACGTCAATTTGATTTAATTTCTTCCAAGAATTTTTTACCTGCAGAAATAATTGAAACTAACTTGAATGAGATTAAATCAATTATTAAAAATTTCAAAAATATGAAAGCACCTGGTGACGATGGAATCTTTAATATACTAATCAAACATCTCCCTGAGAGCACAATGGAATTTTTAGTAAAAATTTTCAATTGCTGCTTCAAAATTGCATATTTTCCCAAATTATGGAAAAATGCAAAAATTACTCCCATTTTAAAACCGGATAAGAACCCAGCTGAAGTTTCAAGTTATCGACCAATCAGTTTGCTTTCTTCAATAAGTAAACTGTTTGAGAGAATTATTCTTAACAGAATGATGTCACACATCAACGAAAATTCAATTTTTGCAAATGAACAGTTTGGATTTCGCCATGGGCATTCCACAACTCATCAATTGCTCAGAGTTACTAATATGATACGAGCTAACAAATCTGAAGGTTATTCCACTGGAGCTGCTCTTTTAGACATAGAAAAAGCATTCGACAGTGTTTGGCATAAAGGTTTGATTGCGAAATTGCAAACTTTTAATTTTCCGATTTTCCTTATCAAAATTTTAAAAAATTATCTTACTGATCGAACTCTGCAGGTTGTCTATCAGAATTCAAAATCTGATAGATTTCCTGTCAGAGCAGGTGTACCTCAAGGTTCAGTCTTGGGTCCAGTCCTGTACAACATATTCACTTCAGATCTTCCTGATTTTCCTCCAGGATGCACAAAGTCATTGTTCTGCGATGACACAAGCATTTCCGTAAAAGGAAAAAGTCTTCGTGTCATATGCAGTCGATTGCAGAAAAGTTTAGATATTTTTTCTTCCTACTTGCAAAAGTGGAAAATCTCTCCCAATGCTTCTAAAACTCAAATGATAATTTTTCCGCATAAGCCTAGGGCTTCTTTCCTCAAGCCAAACAATAATCACGTTGTCAAGATGAATGGGGTTATTTTAGGTTGGTCCGACAAGGTTAAGTACTTGGGACTAATTTATGATAAAAAACTTATTTTCAAAGAGCACATTGAGAGTATACAAGCCAAGTGCATCAAATATACGAGATGTTTATATCCTCTCATTAACAGGAATTCTAAACTTTGTTTAAAGAACAAACTTTTGATTTACAAACAAATTTTTAGACCAGCAATGCTTTATGCTGTACCGATCTGGTCAAGTTGCTGTTCAACAAGGAAGAAAACGCTTCAAAGGATTCAGAATAAAATTCTGAAAATGATTTTGAAGCGTCCTCCTTGGTTTGGTACACTCGAATTACATAGACTTACTGGTGTTGAACCATTAGAAGCTATGTCAAATAAAATTATTAACAATTTTCGACAAAAATCGTTGCAATCCTCAATTGCTACGATAAGCTCTCTTTATAGCCAATAAGTTAGCAATTAAGTTAGTTGTAAGTTTACTTCCCCTTTTCTGACAAGAAGGTTTAAATCCCTACGAATGACAAGTCCTAATTGCGAAAGCAAACAAATCCTAACAATTAAAATTACAAATTTCTAACAGTGTTGAGAAGTCACCATTTGTGATTGGACACACATACTCATTATTTACTAATATTTATCATAAATACTTAAGCTACTAACAAATCCCCCCTTTAAAAAAAATAAAAAAAAAAAAAAAAAAAAAAAAAATACCTTCATATTTTCTTCACATTTTCAGCGTTATATTTCTAGGAATTCTTTAGAATAATAAAAATCGAAAATTTTCTAAACTAACCCCGATAATTCTATAAAGTTGGTGCCTAAAGCGTCTTGAAGTTCAAACACCACTATGAAATTCAAAACGGCATCTGGAGACAATTCCCTAAAGAGGCATGTATCACCGAACGTTTTACTCTGGCCAGATTTTTTCTCTGACGGATTTATCATGTAAAAAAAGAGTGTTAACGAAACCTCGTTCCTCTTGCCAATACCGTTTTACAATCACAATTTCCTGAAAAGGACTAGCTGCTAAACCTCTGGTCAGTTCTATTTTAGGTTTAGATCCTGTTTGTCTGGTAGAGGGTTATGTACATACTACATACGTAGGTATAAGCCACCATCAGTCTAAGGTTATTCCTATGAATGTAGCTAGACTTACAGTTGATCAAATTTGATCATCCCATGAATTTCACACAATTGTTGTTTATGAAGGTGCAAAAGGAGTTTGGCTGACCTGCAAGCTTAGTTTCTTGCGCGCTTTCCGGGGTAGTAAGAATCTCCTTCCAACAACAGGAGCCACTCATTAGATGACCAATTTCGTCGTAACAGCTTTAACCCACCTGATGGTTTGATTTGTTAGAAACTGCCATCATACTTGTTGTTCTGGAGTGCCTTAAGGAAGCAATCTTGGACCATTGCTGTTTGTGCTTTTCAACAACGAAAATCGACAGAATTCTTCCATCTGGCTGACGAATGTTTCACGCTGATGATGTTAAAATTTATAAGATTATCGAGAGCCTTGCAGACTGTATCAAAGTTCAGAGGATGGAGAACTGTTTTATAGAGTGGTGTTATCGTAATTGCATGACTCCAACGTAAAATGACATCTATTGTATTTGACTACTGACCTCTACTGACCTTAGCAGGACAGTCTTCGACCTGAGTGTTGTAATAGATAGTGCTTTCACAGGTCAAACACACTATTGTAAATAGATCTCGAAAGCGAAAAGACAAGTAGGACTTATTTACTAAATTTTTGCTAAACTCGTGGATGACTTAGATCTCTGTATTACTTATTGGCTCGATCCATCCTCGAGTCAAGTGTTGTCGCCTGGTGTCCATATCATGCATACTGGACTGCTAGATTCACCACGCTCTCTGTTCGACTTAATTATTACAACTAAGACTTTTCGAAACCGGCTTTCTTCATGACAATAATTGTATGTTCCTCGTTTTATTATTTGTATGTTAGTATTGCATGCTAGTTACTAAGGTTTTTTATGTTCATTGACCCTCTAGTGTCCAATGCCGCCTTTAGACGGGCTTCAGTCAAACCTCTAAAAAGTTTCAACAAATACTTAAAAAATGTTTATAAAGATTCATCGCGATTCTACCGAAGTCCGTCTAAAAATTAACTTGAGCACTAGTGAGTTAAGATAATCGATGTTAGATGAATAATATCAAATAGTTATAGTAGTATTTAGAGAACAGTCAAAACGAACTCTTATTTTGTTAAAAGAAAAAAGTCTTTTTCGAAACCTCGTTTGCGCCATAATTTCCTAGGAGAGAACTACGTTACTCTGGTCAGTTTTTTTATCAGTTAACGGTTGCATTGAAAAATGTGTTTTTTTTTCTCGGAGGGTGATAAAAATCAAGACAGATAATTGAGTTTGATAAATTTCCCATGTAAGGCAATTATATTAGCTTACTTGCAAAAAAATCACGTCCTTGCAAGTGGCTTCCCGGTTGTTAACCAGAACATTCGCCATGGCGAACTTTGTTCGTTTTATTTATTAATGCGTCTGCAGTATTCGCGTCAAAATTGCTTCAGGTTTGTCCATAAATTCTCGATGGAAAGCAGCTGGGGGACGTTGAGCGGGTTCGCTGACTTGCG